>NW_024879892.1:10000-42500 GCF_900700415.2 Clupea harengus | reverse complement strand
TACATCACCAGTGTCCAGTGTCTTTCTGAAACGAGCATAGTAGGAGAGGCCATTTTAGGGACTACATCACCAGTGGCCAGCTCCATACCTTCCCTTTCTGGATGAGTGGCTGTATTTCCATCTGGCTCTATAGCGCATCCTCTACGTGACGAGGTGGCCGAGTGGTTAAGGCGATGGACTGCTAAAACATTGTGCTGTGCACGCGTGGGTTCGAATCTCGTCGTGAAGGGCCCTGAAGGGCTTGTGTTGTCTTTCTCAAACGAGCATAGTAGGTGAGGCCATTTTAGGGACTACATCACCAGTGTCCAGTGTCTTTCTGAAACGAGCATAGTAGGGGAGGCCATTTTAGGGACTACATCACCAGTGTCCTGCTCCATACCTTCCCTTTCTGGATGAGTGGATGTATTACCATCTGGCTCTATAGCGCATCCTCTATGTGACGAGGTGGCCGAGTGGTTAAGGCGATGGACTGCTAATCCATTTTGCTCTGCACGCGTGGGTTCGAATCCCATCTTCGTCGTGAAGGGCCCTCAAGGGCTTGTGTTGTCTTTCTCAAACGAGCATAGTAGGTGAGGCCATTTTAGGGACTACATCACCAGTGTCCAGTGTCTTTCTGAAACGAGCATAGTAGGGGAGGCCATTTTAGGGACTACATCACCACTGTCCTGCTCCATACCTTCCCTTTCTGGATGAGTGGATGTATTACCATCTGGCTCTATAGCGCATCCTCTATGTGACGAGGTGGCCGAGTGGTTAAGGCGATGGACTGCTAATCCATTGTGCTCTGCACGCGTGGGTTCGAATCCCATCCTCGTCGTGAAGGGCCCTCAAGGGCTTGTGTTGTCTTTCTCAAGCGAGAATAGTAGGGGAGGCCATTTTAGGGACTACATCACCAGTGTCCTGCTCCATACCTTCCCTTTCTGGATGAGTGGATGTATTACCATCTGGCTCTATAGCGCATCCTCTATGTGACGAGGTGGCCGAGTGGTGAAGGCGATGGACTGCTAATCCATTGTGCTCATACCACACTGAGCACGCCCACTTTCGTGAGATTGCGGAGTTGTTTGTTGGCAGTAGTAGAAGGAGAAAGCCTCCTTCCAGTTTGTTTGTTCATTGTTTGTGCGTTTGATTTTCTGTCTTTAGTAAGTTTGTTTGTGTCAGTTTTGTTTATTTTGTTCTGAAAGGGAACCCGGCAGTTTTTAACTGTTAGGGCGAACTTGAAAGTTCAAACTTTTTTCAACATGGACGGACCTCGCGGCACTGAACACGGAATGAAAAAAGGTAAACGAGATAAGGATTTACCCTCAAAAACGGACGGCAGCAAGGCATCGACCAAGGACAAAGGCAAAAAGACAAAGATAAAGACAACGGATTTAAACAAAGGTGAACAACGGACCGACACACGGAATATACATGGAATATACAACGGCAACGACTTCGGATAATGGCAATACGACAACGAGAATGAAAGTGGACTTAAATAAAGACGAACGAAGGACGGATGAAAGGAAAAACGAAAACGGACTGGATGAAATGATTACGAGTGAGGCAAATGATTCAAACATGGTCGCGAAGGATGCAGGAAAAGATATTGAAAATGAGAGCGATGGAGTAAAGGAGATGAGGAACGAGAATGCAGGAAGGAAAAATGCTGAGAGTGGGGTGGAAAGCAGAGAAACACGGCGAAATGAGCCAGACCAAAGCAACGAAAAAGGTGAAGATCACAACGAACTTCATAATGAAAATAATACTGACAAAGAAAGCAAGGATAAAAGACATGAGGGGAAAAGGCCGGGACTATGGCAAAGAGCATATTCCAAAGAAATGACACTGGTTTTAGAAACTGAAGATATTGATGGTGTTAACGCTAAAAAACTAATAAAAGAAATAGAGAACGTTGTAGGGCCTGGAAAACTCCCGGCTCTGAGACCCAGGCCAAATAAACAATATGAGGCAACATTTGAGAGCTTAGAAGACTGCGATCTCCTGGAGGATGGAGGTCTAATGGTTAATGGAATAAGGGTGGAAGTGAAGAGGCTGTACAGAAGTGAGGTAATGGTCTCCTTTCTTCACTTGCCCCCATATACAACAGATACAGAAGTGCTAGAAAAACTACTGAAGTGGGGAGTTGAACCCATCCTCCCCCTAAGGCGGCGTTACTACCCGGGCACGTCAGTGGCAGATGGCACACGTTATATTAAAGTCAGATTCCCAAAAGAAGTAGCATCGTTGCCCTACAGTGCGAGGTTCGATAAACCTGACGGGCCTCAGTACTGTAGGGTAATCCATGACCGGCAGGTGAAGCTATGTAGACTGTGCCTACAACCGGGGCACATTATGAGAAACTGCCCTGAGTTCACCTGCCGGGAATGCCTGCAACAAGGCCATTATGCCCGGGAGTGCGCCGCCCCGAAATGCCCCGACTGCCGCCGTGCTTTCATTAAATGCACGTGCATTAGCTTGGAGGAGGAGAGTGAAGGAGAAAATGTGGAGGAAGAGCAGGAGAGCATGGCGGGGTCGGAGGTGGAGGGGGAGGATGAGAGAAGCTCCTCAGAGGAGCAATCGGAGGATGAGGAATTCCCCTGTCCTCAGCAGCATAGAGACCCGGTGCCTGGGGAGAAGCAAGATGAACTGTGTATGGAGGAGAGCTCAGGCATCGGTGTCCTGGAGGGCATATGTGTGGCTGGAGGCACAGGGGAAATGGGGCAGGTGGAGGAGGAGACCCAGCAGATGGAAATACATGGAAAAAAGGACATAGAGAAACGGCAGAGGGAGAGTGATGGTGAAATGGATGACCAGGACTTTAACAGACTGTCGCAACTGAAACAAAGGAAGGTAAAGCCACAATTAAATATTAAAGGGGTGTTGGAGGATCAAGAGAGAAGGAGAAGTGCGAGGAGGAACGAACTTGCGGGAAGGGGAGGGGGCGAAAAACAGAAATGTGGGGACTTAAAATGAGGGGTTTTAATTTTGGTATTTGTTTATTTATTATTTTAATGGTGTGGGATTTTAATTCTATTAATGTAAGAGGAGGGATTAACCATGTGAAATTACAAAGAATGGTCAAAGAAACAAAACGAAATGATGTAATTTTAATACAGGAAAGTAACTGGACAAAAGAAGCAGCAGGTTTTAAATCTAGAGGGAAAAAGAATAACAGATAAAGAAGGTATTTTAAAGGAAGTACATGGTTTTTATAATAATTTATTTAGGGTTAGGGTTAGGGTTAGGGTTAGGGGTTAGGGATGAAAACTACCGATCGGACCCCCTCCGATCTCTCCCAAAGTCTTTAACTCCCGAACAGAAGGTCGTAGAGCTTTGAAAGTAATCTCCGTCTCCCATAATTTGAGGTCTCTGAACACGCCAGACTTGGTTTCAAGTCTCTAGGACCTTCTGTTCCAGAGATACAGCTAAACTAATGTTTGTTTTTGCTGTATCTCCAGAACCGTACGTCGTAGAGAGATGAAACCACATCAGGCGTGTTCAGTGACCTCTCATTAGGGGAGGCGGATCACACTTTCAAAGCTGTACGACCTTCTGTTCCGGAGATATGGAGTAAAATGTGTGTTCCCATATACAATGAATGGGACCGGAGTTAGTGAAAACTTTTCTAAGTGTCAGAATAAATTTTTCTTATTCTATTCTGTGAAAGGTTGTCAGGAGCACGTTTCAGGCCATTATGAATCTATTGGTACCTTTTTTTTTGGTACATTTTTATTTTTGCGGACTCTTTGGTTGTGTCTAAGTGGTCCCCATGACCACAAAGACACGTAAGCCCCCACGCCACGTCAAGGTAGAGTCCATGTGGAGTTTATTCTAAGCTAAAAAACACTTTAAAACTACAACTATATACAACTATTTACAAAAACACGACTTACGGATGCCATTGTCAGGACTCACTCACATATGCGTGGAAATAAAAAGAAAAAAGAAAAGAAAGTGTCTAAATACAACTATTTACAAAAAAACACGACTATATACAACTATTTACGAAAAAACACGACTTACGGATGCCATCATCAGGACTTACTCACACATGCGTGGAAATAAAAATAAAAAATAAATGAAAGTGCCTTAAACAGACTTTAACATTGACCTTCTCCTATGCAAAAAGGCTGAAAATGTCCTCACTCTCATCTGGACGGCTTGGCAGTTGTTCACATAGGCATTGTATGCCGCTCTATGTGTCAAACACCTCATATAGGGTTAGGGTTAGGGTTAGGGTTAGGTATATGTCATTGTTTAACGACCCTCACCATGACTAGCATGGAGAGAGACCGAGGCAAATGCACTGGCCGTCGCTCGTCAAGCACTAAGCCATCAGTACTTTAGGTCCTCCTATTCAGGAGTTTGCCTTCATGGGCTTCAATAGCTCCTCCCATTACAATGAATTAATATGTTAGACCATTTCTAAGGTTAGGGTAAGAATTAGTTTTAAGGTCTAGGTTATGTTTACAAAATCCCCAATTGGGTTTCTGATGTTTTAACTCGTCCTTTAAGTTTAGGCATGAGCTCTAGGTAAATGTTAAAGTTTTAAGACCTTTAACTACACATTTCTACCTTGCCTTTCATGTGGTTTAATTTAGTAGTTAGATTTAGTATACAGATTAAGTTTAAGGTTTAATTTACATTCAAATGTTACCCCATCTCTTAGGTTAGGGTAAGAATTAGTTTTAAGGTCTAGGTTATGTTTATAAAATCCCCAATTGGGTTTCTGATGTTTTAATTTGTCCTTTAAGGTTAGGCATGAGTTTGTAGGTGCATGTTAAGGTTTTAAGACCTTTAACTACACATTTCTACATTGCCCTTAATGTGGTTTAATTTTTAGATACATTTAATATATGATAAGATGTTTAACTCGTCCTTTAAGTTCAGGCATGAGCTCTAGGTGCATGTTAAAGTTTTAAGACCTTTAACTAGGGTTAGGGTTAGGGTTAGGTATATGTCTTTGTTTAACGGCCTTTACCATGACTAGCATGGTTAGGGACCGAGGGAAGTGCACTGGCCGTCGCTTGTCAAGCATTAAGCCATCAAAACTGTGGTTTGCCTTTTTAGGCTTCAGTAGCTCTTCTCACAACAGGGAATCAACTTTGTTTGGAGTTAAAATATATTCTTAGAGTGAGGCTCTAAAGTAAAGGTGTCCACTATGTTTCAGAGAGATCCTTTAGGTTAGGGTTAGAATTAGGAATAGGGTTCAGTCTTATTTTAAGGTATTGCCTGGGTTAGGGTTAGAAGGGTTAGGGTTAGGGTTAGGTATATGTCTTTGTTTAACGGCCCTCACCATGACTAGCATGGAGAGGGACCGAGGCAAATGCACTGGCCGTCGCTCGTCAAGCATTAGGGTTAGGGTTAGGTATATGTCTTTGTTTAACGGCCTTTACCATGACTAGCATGGTTAGGGACCGTGGGAAGTGCACTGGCCGTCGCTTGTCAAGCATTAAGCCATCAGAACTGTGGTTTGCCTTTTTTAGGCTTCATTAGCTCTTCTCACAACAGGGAATCAACAGCCGACAGCCAGCCTCCTCATGAAGTGCCATGTGTACCTGATCTGCAGCTTACTCGCCCCCTCACTCACGCAGCGGCCACAGTCCACGTATAGCAGGACTGGGGGTGGAACAGCTGCTTGGTGGTACCGCTCCATCACTCCATCCTGTCCAGTCCCAGCCCCTCCTGCACTATCATGACACTGGTCAGGATGTAACCAACCTCGTTGCCAATGGAGGTCACCCAAAGAGCTGTCCCCCTGCCACGGCCAGTCAGCTCCTTTGTGATCTGAAATTAGATAACAGTGATGTTTAATATCACGCACTTTTTTTTCCTACAGCAGTAAGTGTATGTAGATTAAATACACAGCACACACTTATAATAACTGCTTATAATTTAAATCAATCTTATTAGCTAACTAACTAGAACCATGCAACAGGTACAATAAGATAAATAGGTACAGTAGTCAACAAGTAAACACTGAATAAGAGCATGCTTTGAAAAATACACTGAGACACTGCAGCACATAAACATACACTCCTGTACCGTTATCGTTATCAATAGCAATCATATTATGCATGATCAGTTACAGTACTTGTATGATATACGAGAAACGACGCTTAACACCGCTGGTCAGGCGTCATATACAGATAGCAAGCTAACTAGATGGTTAGGGTTAGGGTTAGGGTTAGGGTTAGGGATGAAAACCACCGATCGGACCCCCTCCGATCTCTCCCAAAGTCTTTAACTCCCGAACAGAAGGTCGTAGAGCTTTGAAAGTAATCTCCGTCTCCCATAATCTAGGGTTAGGGTTAGGGTTAGGGTTAGGGTTAGGGTTAGGGTTAGGGTTAGGGTTAGGGGTTAGGGTTAGGGGTTAGGGTTAGGGGTTAGGGGTTAGGGGTTAGGGGTTAGGGTTAGGGTTAGGGTTAGGGTTAGGGTTAGGGTTAGGGTTAGGGTTAGGGTTAGGGGTTAGGGTTAGGGTTAGGGTTAGGGTTAGGGTTAGGGTTAGGGTTAGGGTTAGGAGTGGGTATGAGATACTTGACTGCTAGTGAGGCAAAACCGGGGAGTAAGGGGGTTGTTTTAGGGTAAGATAGGGGTCTGGGGTTAGGTTTAGGTTTAGGGTAGTGGATGGGATTGGGGTAAGGTCAGGGTTAGGTTTAGGGTTTTGTATGGGTTTAGGTCTAGGGATGTGCTCCCCGGCTTCGTGCTCGAGCGCAGCCAAGTCAGTATGGCACGGTCCATCCCTTCCCATCAGGTAGGCTACCTCCATCTGTGTTTTAGTCCTTGCTGTCTCATAGTTTTTGTTTTTTGTGTTGTTGTTTCCAATTGTATTTTCCTGCGTGGTGTAGTACCATTTTTATTTATTCCCATGGTAATTGGTAAACTGATTTGTTTTTGATGTTGGGAGGCAAGTGACAGCTGCAAAGCAGCACGTGTTCTCACGACAGGAGACGGAGGAGCAGCGACTGGCCTGAGCTTTACTGCTGTTGAGTGGTGGGGGTATTTTTCCTGGCCACAATTTTTCTCTGGATTCTCATTAATTGAGATGGAACTTACATCCGGAGTTGGATGCAGTGCTTTGTGTGTTCTTGGGGGTCTGGGGGGTAGGGGTGACTGGACATCTTGCGCTACATCGTGCGCCACTGCACCGAAAGAGGTGTCAAGGAATCCATCCTTATCCAATGTGATTTGGCTTAGGTCTGTTAAGGAATGGATTTGTGGAGTTGTTGACGCCCTAGATGATGTTGTAGGGCTATTGTCTTTTTTTGTTTGTATTGTGACTGCTGGTTTTGTCATAGTTGTGGTTATTTGCGGCAATGCCATCTCTGTGTGGCAAGGAGCCGTATTATCATGGCATGATGAGCTGTTGGTCACTGGGCGAGAAGAGTGTGCATAATTAATTGGAGTCACAGATGTTTCATCTTGTAGATCTCCAAAGTATGTCGAGATAATCTTCTTCGCCCGTTCGATGGTTTCCTGCTTCAGCTTTTTGCCTCGGTTTCGGCGTGCCCATTTTACAGATACTTCGAATTGTTTGTGCCAGTTGCTTGGCTTTGTGGTAATCAATTTATCCAGCTCAGAATTTAGGGTGTCGGAATAATGTTGCTGTAGAATTAGCATGGTGGTGTGTGCCCAGTTTCTAGCGTTGCCGTTTAAAAGTTGTCCTGTGAGTGGGTTTGGTACTGCCGGTTTAATTATGTTGCTTAGGTAGTCAACCAGGCGAGTGATGGTGGGTGGTTCTATCGTGGTGTTGTTTAAATGGTGTAGCATCGTTATTGCTTTGTACATAATGCGAACATTTTCGCCGAATTCTGTGTCAGTGTTTTGTGGCTTGCTAGTTTGTCTTGTGTTAAGTTGTTGTGTTTGTTGTTTGCAATTAAATGAATCATCCTGTTCTTGTCTAAATTGTTTGGTTGTCTGTTGGTTATATTTGACAAATTGTCTTTGATATGGTGTAGCTGCCACTCCGGCGTATGTCCTGTTGTATTTATTATTTGTTTGTCTTGCAGGTGTGAAGACCTGAGTGTCTTGTGGTGGACGTGTGGAAAAATGAGTATCATGTGGTGGACGTGGTCTTGTCCAACCAACACTGTTGTCCCTGATTGACATGTTTTAAGGTAAGTATGTTTGTTTTGTTGTAAAAGATCCTTAGGTGAGTAGGTTTGTTTTGTTGTAAGGTAAGTATGTTTGTTTTAAGTAAGAAAGATCGTTTTTTTGTCTTTATCTGTTGTTTCTAGGTTAAACATATGTTGTTTGTTTTTATTAGGTGTACAAAATAATTGTTTTTAAGGATGAATGTAATGTGTTTGTTCAAACAAAAGCCTATAGCTTTTTTGAGAGCGTTTAAGATGAAATGAACATTGTTTTTTGTTGTATTTTATGGTCTTGTGGTTTTTTTAAAGTCTTTTTTAGGTTTTTATAAAGCACTTGAATAAGTGTCTTTCTTTCACACGAAGTTTAAGAATGAATGACAAGCCTGTCGCGACGTTTCGGTTCAATTGGAACCTTCTTCAGGCAAGGCTTGTATTAGTGCACTGTCTTGTGTTCTGAACTCGAGGAAATATCGATGAGAAGTGAGGGCGAGATAAGGCTGCTCCAGCTTTTATACTTACCCTGCACAAGGAGGCTCCTCCCCCTCTTCACAGTCTCTCAGCCAAAGAAGTGGCTTGAAGAGATCAAAACTAAAATGTGTATGTTTTATTGTTCTCATAGTTTGAGTTTATATTAATGATTACTGTTTTGTATTTGATTTATGTAATGTTTATTAAAATAATTATCCAACTTCTTGTGTGAATTGTTCTTATGCTTTGGTAAAGTGGTTGTGTATGTCCTTTTGTGTTTTGTGAATTGTTCTTGGTCTTTGGAAATATACATGTACATGTCCTTTTGTTTTTTGTGGATTGTCTGATGTCCTTGACTGCTGGCAGGCCCAGGCAAGCCCAGGCATGCCCAGGCATGCCCAGGCATCACCAGGGAGGATGGAGATTATTTGTATGGTGTTTAAGGAATGAGAGAAGTGGATGAAGCCTACTGAAGATGGGTAGGAGGATAACAGGCTAGTTAGGAGTGGGTATGAGATACTTGACTGCTAGTGAGGCAAAACCGGGGAGTAAGGGGGTTGTTTTAGGGTAAGATAGGGGTCTGGGGTTAGGTTTAGGTTTAGGGTAGTGGATGGGATTGGGGTAAGGTCAGGGTTAGGTTTAGGGTTTTGTATGGGTTTAGGTCTAGGGATGTGCTCCCCGGCTTCGTGCTCGAGCGCAGCCAAGTCAGTATGGCACGGTCCATCCCTTCCCATCAGGTAGGCTACCTCCATCTGTGTTTTAGTCCTTGCTGTCTCATAGTTTTTGTTTTTTGTGTTGTTGTTTCCAATTGTATTTTCCTGCGTGGTGTAGTACCATTTTTATTTATTCCCATGGTAATTGGTAAACTGATTTGTTTTTGATGTTGGGAGGCAAGTGACAGCTGCAAAGCAGCACGTGTTCTCACGACAGGAGACGGAGGAGCAGCGACTGGCCTGAGCTTTACTGCTGTTGAGTGGTGGGGGTATTTTTCCTGGCCACAATTTTTCTCTGGATTCTCATTAATTGAGATGGAACTTACATCCGGAGTTGGATGCAGTGCTTTTGTGTGTTCTTGGGGGTCTGGGGGGTAGGGGTGACTGGACATCTTGCGCTACATCGTGCGCCACTGCACCGAAAGAGGTGTCAAGGAATCCATCCTTATCCAATGTGATTTGGCTTAGGTCTGTTAAGGAATGGATTTGTGGAGTTGTTGACGCCCTAGATGATGTTGTAGGGCTATTGTCTTTTTTTGTTTGTATTGTGACTGCTGGTTTTGTCATAGTTGTGGTTATTTGCGGCAATGCCATCTCTGTGTGGCAAGGAGCCGTATTATCATGGCATGATGAGCTGTTGGTCACTGGGCGAGAAGAGTGTGCATAATTAATTGGAGTCACAGATGTTTCATCTTGTAGATCTCCAAAGTATGTCGAGATAATCTTCTTCGCCCGTTCGATGGTTTCCTGCTTCAGCTTTTTGCCTCGGTTTCGGCGTGCCCATTTTACAGATACTTCGAATTGTTTGTGCCAGTTGCTTGGCTTTGTGGTAATCAATTTATCCAGCTCAGAATTTAGGGTGTCGGAATAATGTTGCTGTAGAATTAGCATGGTGGTGTGTGCCCAGTTTCTAGCGTTGCCGTTTAAAAGTTGTCCTGTGAGTGGGTTTGGTACTGCCGGTTTAATTATGTTGCTTAGGTAGTCCACCAGGCGAGTGATGGTGGGTGGTTCTATCGTGGTGTTGTTTAAATGGTGTAGCATCGTTATTGCTTTGTACATAATGCGAACATTTTCGCCGAATTCTGGGTCAGTGTTTTGTGGCTTGCTAGTTTGTCTTGTGTTAAGTTGTTGTGTTTGTTGTTTGCAATTAAATGAATCATCCTGTTTTTGTCTAAATTGTTTGGTTGTCTGTTGGTTGTATTTGACAAATTGTCTTTGATATGGTGTAGCTGCCACTTCGGCGTATGTCCTGTTGTATTTATTATTTGTTTGTCTTGCAGGTGTGAAGACCTGAGTGTCTTGTGGTGGACGTGTGGAAAAATGAGTATCATGTGGTGGACGTGGTCTTGTCCAACCAACATTGTTGTCCCTGATTGACATGTTTTAAGGTAAGTATGTTTGTTTTGTTGTAAAAGATCCTTAGGTGAGTAGATTTGTTTTGTTGTAAGGTAAGTATGTTTGTTTTAAGTAAGAAAGATCGTTTTTTTGTCTTTATCTGTTGTTTCTAGGTTAAACCTATGTTGTTTGTTTTTATTAGGTGTACAAAATAATTGTTTTTAAGGATGAATGTAATGTGTTTGTTCAAACAAAAGCCTATAGCTTTTTTGAGAGCGTTTAAGACGAAATGAACATTGTTTTTTGTTGTATTTTATGGTCTTGTGGTTTTTTTTAAAGTCTTTTTTAGGTTTTTATAAAGCACTTGAATAAGTGTCTTTCTTTCACACGAAGTTTTAAGAATGAATGACAAGCCTGTCGCGACGTTTCGGTTCAATTGGAACCTTCTTCAGGCAAGGCTTGTATTAGTGCACTGTCTTGTGTTCTGAACTCGAGGAAATATCGATGAGAAGTGAGGGCGAGATAAGGCTGCTCCAGCTTTTATACTTACCCTGCACAAGGAGGCTCCTCCCCCTCTTCACAGTCTCTCAGCCAAAGAAGTGGCTTGAAGAGATCAAAACTAAAATGTGTATGTTTTATTGTTCTCAGAGTTTGAGTTTATATTAATGATTACTGTTTTGTATTTGATTTATGTAGTGTTTATTAAAATAATTATTCAACTTCTTGTGTGAATTGTTCTTATGCTTTGGTAAAGTGGTTGTGTATGTCCTTTTGTGTTTTGTCAATTGTTCTTGGTCTTTGGAAATATACATGTACATGTCCTTTTGTTTTTTGTGGATTGTCTGATGTCCTTGACTGCTGGCAGGCCCAGGCAAGCCCAGGCATGCTCAGGCATGCCCAGGCATCACCAGGGAGGATGGAGATTGTTTGTATGGTGTTTAAGGAATGAGAGAAGTGGATGAAGCCTACTGAAGATGGGTAGGAGGATAACAGGCTAGTTAGGAGTGGGTATGAGATACTTGACTGCTAGTGAGGCAAAACCGGGGAGTAAGGGGGTTGTTTTAGGGTAAGATAGGGGTCTGGGGTTAGGTTTAGGTTTAGGGTAGTGGATGGGATTGGGGTAAGGTCAGGGTTAGGTTTAGGGTTTTGTATGGGTTTAGGTCTAGGGATGTGCTCCCCGGCTTCGTGCTCGAGCGCAGCCAAGTCAGTATGGCACGGTCCATCCCTTCCCATCAGGTAGGCTACTTCCATCTGTGTTTTAGTCCTTGCTGTCTCATAGTTTTTGTTTTTTGTGTTGGTGTTTCCAATTGTATTTTCCTGCGTGGTGTAGTACCATTTTTATTTATTCCCATGGTAATTGGTAAACTGATTTGTTTTTGATGTTGGGAGGCAAGTGACAGCTGCAAAGCAGCACGTGTTCTCACGACAGGAGACGGAGGAGCAGCGACTGGCCTGAGCTTTACTGCTGTTGAGTGGTGGGGGTATTTTTCCTGCCCACAATTTTTCTCTGTATTCTCATTAATTGAGATTAAACTTACATCCGGAGTTGGATGCAGTGCTTTGTGTGTTCTTGGGGGTCTGGGGGGTAGGGGTGACTGGACCTCGTGTGCCACATCTTGCGCTACATTGTGCACCACTGCACCGAAAGAGGTGTCAAGGAATCCATCCTTATCCAATGTGATTTGGCTTAGGTCTGTTAAGGAATGGATTTGTGGAGTTGTTGACGCCCTAGATGATGTTGTAGGGCTATTGTCTTTTTTTGTTTGTATTGTGACTGCTGGTTTTGTCATAGTTGTGGTTATTTGTGGCAATGCCATCTCTGTGTGGCAAGGAGCCGTATTATCATGGCATGATGAGCTGTTGGTCACTGGGCGAGAAGAGTGTGCATAATTAATTGGAGTCACAGATGTTTCATCTTGTAGATCTCCAAAGTATGTCGAGATCATCTTCTTCGCCCGTTCGATGGTTTCCTGCTTCAGCTTTTTGCCTCGGTTTCGGCGTGCCCATTTTACAGATACTTCGAATTGTTTGTGCCAGTTGCTTGGCTTTGTGGTAATCAATTTATCCAGCTCAGAATTTAGGGTGTCGGAATAATGTTGTTGTAGAATTAGCATGGTGGTGTGTGCCCAGTTTCTAGCGTTGCCGTTTAAAAGTTGTCCTGTGAGTGGGTTTGGTACTGCCGGTTTAATTATGTTGCTTAGGTAGTCCACCAGGCGAGTGATGGTGGGTGGTTCTATCGTGGTGTTGTTTAAATGGTGTAGCATCGTTATTGCTTTGTACATAATGCGAACATTTTCGCCGAATTCTGGGTCAGTGTTTTGTGGCTTGCTAGTTTGTCTTGTGTTAAGTTGTTGTGTTTGTTGTTTGCAATTAAATGAATCATCCTGTTTTTGTCTAAATTGTTTGGTTGTCTGTTGGTTGTATTTGACAAATTGTCTTTGATATGGTGTAGCTGCCACTTCGGCGTATGTCCTGTTGTATTTATTATTTGTTTGTCTTGCAGGTGTGAAGACCTGAGTGTCTTGTGGTGGACGTGTGGAAAAATGAGTATCATGTGGTGGACGTGGTCTTGTCCAACCAACATTGTTGTCCCTGATTGACATGTTTTAAGGTAAGTATGTTTGTTTTGTTGTAAAAGATCCTTAGGTGAGTAGATTTGTTTTGTTGTAAGGTAAATATGTTTGTTTTAAGTAAGAAAGATCGTTTTTTTGTCTTTATCTGTTGTTTCTAGGTTAAACCTATGTTGTTTGTTTTTCATTAGGTGTACAAAATAATTGTTTTTAAGGATGAATGTAATGTGTTTGTTCAAACAAAAGCCTATAGCTTTTTTGAGAGCGTTTAAGACGAAATGAACATTGTTTTTTGTTGTATTTTATGGTCTTGTGGTTTTTTTTAAAGTCTTTTTTAGGTTTTTATAAAGCACTTGAATAAGTGTCTTTCTTTCACACGAAGTTTTAAGAATGAATGACAAGCCTGTCGCGACGTTTCGGTTCAATTGGAACCTTCTTCAGGCAAGGCTTGTATTAGTGCACTGTCTTGTGTTCTGAACTCGAGGAAATATCGATGAGAAGTGAGGGCGAGATAAGGCTGCTCCAGCTTTTATACTTACCCTGCACAAGGAGGCTCCTCCCCCTCTTCACAGTCTCTCAGCCAAAGAAGTGGCTTGAAGAGATCAAAACTAAAATGTGTATGTTTTATTGTTCTCAGAGTTTGAGTTTATATTAATGATTACTGTTTTGTATTTGATTTATGTAATGTTTATTAAAATAATTATTCCAACTTCTTGTGTGAATTGTTCTTATGCTTTGGTAAAGTGGTTGTGTATGTCCTTTTGTGTTTTGTGAATTGTTCTTGGTCTTTGGAAATATACATGTACATGTCCTTTTGTTTTTTGTGGATTGTCTGATGTCCTTGACTGCTGGCAGGCCCAGGCAAGCCCAGGCATGCTCAGGCATGCCCAGGCATCACCAGGGAGGATGGAGATTGTTTGTATGGTGTTTAAGGAATGAGAGAAGTGGATGAAGCCTACTGAAGATGGGTAGGAGGATAACAGGCTAGTTAGGAGTGGGTATGAGATACTTGACTGCTAGTGAGGCAAAACCGGGGAGTAAGGGGGTTGTTTTAGGGTAAGATAGGGGTGTGGGGTTAGGTTTAGGTTTAGGGTAGTGGATGGGATTGGGGTAAGGTCAGGGTTAGGTTTAGGGTTTTGTATGGGTTTAGGTATAGGGATGTGCTCCCCGGCTTCGTGCTCGAGCGCAGCCAAGTCAGTATGGCACGGTCCATCCCTTCCCATCAGGTAGGCTACCTCCATCTGTGTTTTAGTCCTTGCTGTCTCATAGTTTTTGTTTTTTGTGTTGTTGTTTCCAATTGTATTTTCCTGCGTGGTGTAGTACCATTTTTATTTATTCCCATGGTAATTGGTAAACTGATTTGTTTTTGATGTTGGGAGGCAAGTGACAGCTGCAAAGCAGCACGTGTTCTCACGACAGGAGATGGAGGAGCAGCGACTGGCCTGAGCTTTACTGCTGTTGAGTGGTGGGGGTATTTTTCCTGCCCACAATTTTTCTCTGGATTCTCATTAATTGAGATGGAACTTACATCCGGAGTTGGATGCAGTGTTTTGTGTGTTCTTGGGGGTCTGGGGGGTAGGGGTGACTGGACATCTTGCGCTACATCGTGCACCACTGCACCGAAAGAGGTGTCAAGGAATCCATCCTTATCCAATGTGATTTGGCTTAGGTCTGTTAAGGAATGGATTTGTGGAGTTGTTGACGCCCTAGATGATGTTGTAGGGCTATTGTCTTTTTTTGTTTGTATTGTGACTGCTGGTTTTGTCATAGTTGTGGTTATTTGTGGCAATGCCATCTCTGTGTGGCAAGGAGCCGTATTATCATGGCATGATGAGCTGTTGGTCACTGGGCGAGAAGAGTGTGCATAATTAATTGGAGTCACAGATGTTTCATCTTGTAGATCTCCAAAGTATGTCGAGATCATCTTCTTCGCCCGTTCGATGGTTTCCTGCTTCAGCTTTTTGCCTCGGTTTCGGCGTGCCCATTTTACAGATACTTCGAATTGTTTGTGCCAGTTGCTTGGCTTTGTGGTAATCAATTTATCCAGCTCAGAATTTAGGGTGTCGGAATAATGTTGTTGTAGAATTAGCATGGTGGTGTGTGCCCAGTTTCTAGCGTTGCCGTTTAAAAGTTGTCCTGTGAGTGGGTTTGGTACTGCCGGTTTAATTATGTTGCTTAGGTAGTCCACCAGGCGAGTGATGGTGGGTGGTTCTATCGTGGTGTTGTTTAAATGGTGTAGCATCGTTATTGCTTTGTACATAATGCGAACATTTTCGCCGAATTCTGGGTCAGTGTTTTGTGGCTTGCTAGTTTGTCTTGTGTTAAGTTGTTGTGTTTGTTGTTTGCAATTAAATGAATCATCCTGTTTTTGTCTAAATTGTTTGGTTGTCTGTTGGTTGTATTTGACAAATTGTCTTTGATATGGTGTAGCTGCCACTTCGGCGTATGTCCTGTTGTATTTATTATTTGTTTGTCTTGCAGGTGTGAAGACCTGAGTGTCTTGTGGTGGACGTGTGGAAAAATGAGTATCATGTGGTGGACGTGGTCTTGTCCAACCAACATTGTTGTCCCTGATTGACATGTTTTAAGGTAAGTATGTTTGTTTTGTTGTAAAAGATCCTTAGGTGAGTAGATTTGTTTTGTTGTAAGGTAATATGTTTGTTTTAAGTAAGAAAGATCGTTTTTTTGTCTTTATCTGTTGTTTCTAGGTTAAACCTATGTTGTTTGTTTTCATTAGGTGTACAAAATAATTGTTTTTAAGGATGAATGTAATGTGTTTGTTCAAACAAAAGCCTATAGCTTTTTTGAGAGCGTTTAAGACGAAATGAACATTGTTTTTTGTTGTATTTTATGGTCTTGTGGTTTTTTTTAAAGTCTTTTTTAGGTTTTTATAAAGCACTTGAATAAGTGTCTTTCTTTCACACGAAGTTTTAAGAATGAATGACAAGCCTGTCGCGACGTTTCGGTTCAATTGGAACCTTCTTCAGGCAAGGCTTGTATTAGTGCACTGTCTTGTGTTCTGAACTCGAGGAAATATCGATGAGAAGTGAGGGCGAGATAAGGCTGCTCCAGCTTTTATACTTACCCTGCACAAGGAGGCTCCTCCCCTCTTCACAGTCTCTCAGCCAAAGAAGTGGCTTGAAGAGATCAAAACTAAAATGTGTATGTTTTATTGTTCTCAGAGTTTGAGTTTATATTAATGATTACTGTTTTGTATTTGATTTATGTAGTGTTTATTAAAATAATTATTCAACTTCTTGTGTGAATTGTTCTTATGCTTTGGTAAAGTGGTTGTGTATGTCCTTTTGTGTTTTGTCAATTGTTCTTGGTCTTTGGAAATATACATGTACATGTCCTTTTGTTTTTTGTGGATTGTCTGATGTCCTTGACTGCTGGCAGGCCCAGGCAAGCCCAGGCATGCTCAGGCATGCCCAGGCATCACCAGGGAGGATGGAGATTGTTTGTATGGTGTTTAAGGAATGAGAGAAGTGGATGAAGCCTACTGAAGATGGGTAGGAGGATAACAGGCTAGTTAGGAGTGGGTATGAGATACTTGACTGCTAGTGAGGCAAAACCGGGGAGTAAGGGGGTTGTTTTAGGGTAAGATAGGGGTGTGGGGTTAGGTTTAGGTTTAGGGTAGTGGATGGGATTGGGGTAAGGTCAGGGTTAGGTTTAGGGTTTTGTATGGGTTTAGGTATAGGGATGTGCTCCCCGGCTTCGTGCTCGAGCGCAGCCAAGTCAGTATGGCACGGTCCATCCCTTCCCATCAGGTAGGCTACCTCCATCTGTGTTTTAGTCCTTGCTGTCTCATAGTTTTTGTTTTTTGTGTTGTTGTTTCCAATTGTATTTTCCTGCGTGGTGTAGTACCATTTTTATTTATTCCCATGGTAATTGGTAAACTGATTTGTTTTTGATGTTGGGAGGCAAGTGACAGCTGCAAAGCAGCACGTGTTCTCACGACAGGAGATGGAGGAGCAGCGACTGGCCTGAGCTTTACTGCTGTTGAGTGGTGGGGGTATTTTTCCTGCCCACAATTTTTCTCTGGATTCTCATTAATTGAGATGGAACTTACATCCGGAGTTGGATGCAGTGTTTTGTGTGTTCTTGGGGGTCTGGGGGGTAGGGGTGACTGGACATCTTGCGCTACATCGTGCACCACTGCACCGAAAGAGGTGTCAAGGAATCCATCCTTATCCAATGTGATTTGGCTTAGGTCTGTTAAGGAATGGATTTGTGGAGTTGTTGACGCCCTAGATGATGTTGTAGGGCTATTGTCTTTTTTTGTTTGTATTGTGACTGCTGGTTTTGTCATAGTTGTGGTTATTTGTGGCAATGCCATCTCTGTGTGGCAAGGAGCCGTATTATCATGGCATGATGAGCTGTTGGTCACTGGGCGAGAAGAGTGTGCATAATTAATTGGAGTCACAGATGTTTCATCTTGTAGATCTCCAAAGTATGTCGAGATCATCTTCTTCGCCCGTTCGATGGTTTCCTGCTTCAGCTTTTTGCCTCGGTTTCGGCGTGCCCATTTTACAGATACTTCGAATTGTTTGTGCCAGTTGCTTGGCTTTGTGGTAATCAATTTATCCAGCTCAGAATTTAGGGTGTCGGAATAATGTTGTTGTAGAATTAGCATGGTGGTGTGTGCCCAGTTTCTAGCGTTGCCGTTTAAAAGTTGTCCTGTGAGTGGGTTTGGTACTGCCGGTTTAATTATGTTGCTTAGGTAGTCCACCAGGCGAGTGATGGTGGGTGGTTCTATCGTGGTGTTGTTTAAATGGTGTAGCATCGTTATTGCTTTGTACATAATGCGAACATTTTCGCCGAATTCTGGGTCAGTGTTTTGTGGCTTGCTAGTTTGTCTTGTGTTAAGTTGTTGTGTTTGTTGTTTGCAATTAAATGAATCATCCTGTTTTTGTCTAAATTGTTTGGTTGTCTGTTGGTTGTATTTGACAAATTGTCTTTGATATGGTGTAGCTGCCACTTCGGCGTATGTCCTGTTGTATTTATTATTTGTTTGTCTTGCAGGTGTGAAGACCTGAGTGTCTTGTGGTGGACGTGTGGAAAAATGAGTATCATGTGGTGGACGTGGTCTTGTCCAACCAACATTGTTGTCCCTGATTGACATGTTTTAAGGTAAGTATGTTTGTTTTGTTGTAAAAGATCCTTAGGTGAGTAGATTTGTTTTGTTGTAAGGTAAATATGTTTGTTTTAAGTAAGAAAGATCGTTTTTTTTGTCTTTATCTGTTGTTTCTAGGTTAAACCTATGTTGTTTGTTTTCATTAGGTGTACAAAATAATTGTTTTTAAGGATGAATGTAATGTGTTTGTTCAAACAAAAGCCTATAGCTTTTTTGAGAGCGTTTAAGACGAAATGAACATTGTTTTTTGTTGTATTTTATGGTCTTGTGGTTTTTTTTAAAGTCTTTTTTAGGTTTTTATAAAGCACTTGAATAAGTGTCTTTCTTTCACACGAAGTTTTAAGAATGAATGACAAGCCTGTCGCGACGTTTCGGTTCAATTGGAACCTTCTTCAGGCAAGGCTTGTATTAGTGCACTGTCTTGTGTTCTGAACTCGAGGAAATATCGATGAGAAGTGAGGGCGAGATAAGGCTGCTCCAGCTTTTATACTTACCCTGCACAAGGAGGCTCCTCCCCCTCTTCACAGTCTCTCAGCCAAAGAAGTGGCTTGAAGAGATCAAAACTAAAATGTGTATGTTTTATTGTTCTCAGAGTTTGAGTTTATATTAATGATTACTGTTTTGTATTTGATTTATGTAGTGTTTATTAAAATAATTATTCAACTTCTTGTGTGAATTGTTCTTATGCTTTGGTAAAGTGGTTGTGTATGTCCTTTTGTGTTTTGTCAATTGTTCTTGGTCTTTGGAAATATACATGTACATGTCCTTTTGTTTTTTGTGGATTGTCTGATGTCCTTGACTGCTGGCAGGCCCAGGCAAGCCCAGGCATGCTCAGGCATGCCCAGGCATCACCAGGGAGGATGGAGATTGTTTGTATGGTGTTTAAGGAATGAGAGAAGTGGATGAAGCCTACTGAAGATGGGTAGGAGGATAACAGGCTAGTTAGGAGTGGGTATGAGATACTTGACTGCTAGTGAGGCAAAACCGGGGAGTAAGGGGGTTGTTTTAGGGTAAGATAGGGGTGTGGGGTTAGGTTTAGGTTTAGGGTAGTGGATGGGATTGGGGTAAGGTCAGGGTTAGGTTTAGGGTTTTGTATGGGTTTAGGTATAGGGATGTGCTCCCCGGCTTCGTGCTCGAGCGCAGCCAAGTCAGTATGGCACGGTCCATCCCTTCCCATCAGGTAGGCTACCTCCATCTGTGTTTTAGTCCTTGCTGTCTCATAGTTTTTTGTTTTTTGTGTTGTTGTTTCCAATTGTATTTTCCTGCGTGGTGTAGTACCATTTTTATTTATTCCCATGGTAATTGGTAAACTGATTTGTTTTTGATGTTGGGAGGCAAGTGACAGCTGCAAAGCAGCACGTGTTCTCACGACAGGAGATGGAGGAGCAGCGACTGGCCTGAGCTTTACTGCTGTTGAGTGGTGGGGGTATTTTTCCTGCCCACAATTTTTCTCTGGATTCTCATTAATTGAGATGGAACTTACATCCGGAGTTGGATGCAGTGTTTTGTGTGTTCTTGGGGGTCTGGGGGGTAGGGGTGACTGGACATCTTGCGCTACATCGTGCACCACTGCACCGAAAGAGGTGTCAAGGAATCCATCCTTATCCAATGTGATTTGGCTTAGGTCTGTTAAGGAATGGATTTGTGGAGTTGTTGACGCCCTAGATGATGTTGTAGGGCTATTGTCTTTTTTTGTTTGTATTGTGACTGCTGGTTTTGTCATAGTTGTGGTTATTTGTGGCAATGCCATCTCTGTGTGGCAAGGAGCCGTATTATCATGGCATGATGAGCTGTTGGTCACTGGGCGAGAAGAGTGTGCATAATTAATTGGAGTCACAGATGTTTCATCTTGTAGATCTCCAAAGTATGTCGAGATCATCTTCTTCGCCCGTTCGATGGTTTCCTGCTTCAGCTTTTTGCCTCGGTTTCGGCGTGCCCATTTTACAGATACTTCGAATTGTTTGTGCCAGTTGCTTGGCTTTGTGGTAATCAATTTATCCAGCTCAGAATTTAGGGTGTCGGAATAATGTTGTTGTAGAATTAGCATGGTGGTGTGTGCCCAGTTTCTAGCGTTGCCGTTTAAAAGTTGTCCTGTGAGTGGGTTTGGTACTGCCGGTTTAATTATGTTGCTTAGGTAGTCCACCAGGCGAGTGATGGTGGGTGGTTCTATCGTGGTGTTGTTTAAATGGTGTAGCATCGTTATTGCTTTGTACATAATGCGAACATTTTCGCCGAATTCTGGGTCAGTGTTTTGTGGCTTGCTAGTTTGTCTTGTGTTAAGTTGTTGTGTTTGTTGTTTGCAATTAAATGAATCATCCTGTTTTTGTCTAAATTGTTTGGTTGTCTGTTGGTTGTATTTGACAAATTGTCTTTGATATGGTGTAGCTGCCACTTCGGCGTATGTCCTGTTGTATTTATTATTTGTTTGTCTTGCAGGTGTGAAGACCTGAGTGTCTTGTGGTGGACGTGTGGAAAAATGAGTATCATGTGGTGGACGTGGTCTTGTCCAACCAACATTGTTGTCCCTGATTGACATGTTTTAAGGTAAGTATGTTTGTTTTGTTGTAAAAGATCCTTAGGTGAGTAGATTTGTTTTGTTGTAAGGTAAATATGTTTGTTTTAAGTAAGAAAGATCGTTTTTTTTGTCTTTATCTGTTGTTTCTAGGTTAAACCTATGTTGTTTGTTTTCATTAGGTGTACAAAATAATTGTTTTTAAGGATGAATGTAATGTGTTTGTTCAAACAAAAGCCTATAGCTTTTTTGAGAGCGTTTAAGACGAAATGAACATTGTTTTTTGTTGTATTTTATGGTCTTGTGGTTTTTTTTAAAGTCTTTTTTAGGTTTTTATAAAGCACTTGAATAAGTGTCTTTCTTTCACACGAAGTTTTAAGAATGAATGACAAGCCTGTCGCGACGTTTCGGTTCAATTGGAACCTTCTTCAGGCAAGGCTTGTATTAGTGCACTGTCTTGTGTTCTGAACTCGAGGAAATATCGATGAGAAGTGAGGGCGAGATAAGGCTGCTCCAGCTTTTATACTTACCCTGCACAAGGAGGCTCCTCCCCCTCTTCACAGTCTCTCAGCCAAAGAAGTGGCTTGAAGAGATCAAAACTAAAATGTGTATGTTTTATTGTTCTCAGAGTTTGAGTTTATATTAATGATTACTGTTTTGTATTTGATTTATGTAGTGTTTATTAAAATAATTATTCAACTTCTTGTGTGAATTGTTCTTATGCTTTGGTAAAGTGGTTGTGTATGTCCTTTTGTGTTTTGTCAATTGTTCTTGGTCTTTGGAAATATACATGTACATGTCCTTTTGTTTTTTGTGGATTGTCTGATGTCCTTGACTGCTGGCAGGCCCAGGCAAGCCCAGGCATGCTCAGGCATGCCCAGGCATCACCAGGGAGGATGGAGATTGTTTGTATGGTGTTTAAGGAATGAGAGAAGTGGATGAAGCCTACTGAAGATGGGTAGGAGGATAACAGGCTAGTTAGGAGTGGGTATGAGATACTTGACTGCTAGTGAGGCAAAACCGGGGAGTAAGGGGGTTGTTTTAGGGTAAGATAGGGGTGTGGGGTTAGGTTTAGGTTTAGGGTAGTGGATGGGATTGGGGTAAGGTCAGGGTTAGGTTTAGGGTTTTGTATGGGTTTAGGTATAGGGATGTGCTCCCCGGCTTCGTGCTCGAGCGCAGCCAAGTCAGTATGGCACGGTCCATCCCTTCCCATCAGGTAGGCTACCTCCATCTGTGTTTTAGTCCTTGCTGTCTCATAGTTTTTGTTTTTTGTGTTGTTGTTTCCAATTGTATTTTCCTGCGTGGTGTAGTACCATTTTTATTTATTCCCATGGTAATTGGTAAACTGATTTGTTTTTGATGTTGGGAGGCAAGTGACAGCTGCAAAGCAGCACGTGTTCTCACGACAGGAGATGGAGGAGCAGCGACTGGCCTGAGCTTTACTGCTGTTGAGTGGTGGGGGTATTTTTCCTGCCCACAATTTTTCTCTGGATTCTCATTAATTGAGATGGAACTTACATCCGGAGTTGGATGCAGTGTTTTGTGTGTTCTTGGGGGTCTGGGGGGTAGGGGTGACTGGACATCTTGCGCTACATCGTGCACCACTGCACCGAAAGAGGTGTCAAGGAATCCATCCTTATCCAATGTGATTTGGCTTAGGTCTGTTAAGGAATGGATTTGTGGAGTTGTTGACGCCCTAGATGATGTTGTAGGGCTATTGTCTTTTTTTGTTTGTATTGTGACTGCTGGTTTTGTCATAGTTGTGGTTATTTGTGGCAATGCCATCTCTGTGTGGCAAGGAGCCGTATTATCATGGCATGATGAGCTGTTGGTCACTGGGCGAGAAGAGTGTGCATAATTAATTGGAGTCACAGATGTTTCATCTTGTAGATCTCCAAAGTATGTCGAGATCATCTTCTTCGCCCGTTCGATGGTTTCCTGCTTCAGCTTTTTGCCTCGGTTTCGGCGTGCCCATTTTACAGATACTTCGAATTGTTTGTGCCAGTTGCTTGGCTTTGTGGTAATCAATTTATCCAGCTCAGAATTTAGGGTGTCGGAATAATGTTGTTGTAGAATTAGCATGGTGGTGTGTGCCCAGTTTCTAGCGTTGCCGTTTAAAAGTTGTCCTGTGAGTGGGTTTGGTACTGCCGGTTTAATTATGTTGCTTAGGTAGTCCACCAGGCGAGTGATGGTGGGTGGTTCTATCGTGGTGTTGTTTAAATGGTGTAGCATCGTTATTGCTTTGTACATAATGCGAACATTTTCGCCGAATTCTGGGTCAGTGTTTTGTGGCTTGCTAGTTTGTCTTGTGTTAAGTTGTTGTGTTTGTTGTTTGCAATTAAATGAATCATCCTGTTTTTGTCTAAATTGTTTGGTTGTCTGTTGGTTGTATTTGACAAATTGTCTTTGATATGGTGTAGCTGCCACTTCGGCGTATGTCCTGTTGTATTTATTATTTGTTTGTCTTGCAGGTGTGAAGACCTGAGTGTCTTGTGGTGGACGTGTGGAAAAATGAGTATCATGTGGTGGACGTGGTCTTGTCCAACCAACATTGTTGTCCCTGATTGACATGTTTTAAGGTAAGTATGTTTGTTTTGTTGTAAAAGATCCTTAGGTGAGTAGATTTGTTTTGTTGTAAGGTAAATATGTTTGTTTTAAGTAAGAAAGATCGTTTTTTTTGTCTTTATCTGTTGTTTCTAGGTTAAACCTATGTTGTTTGTTTTCATTAGGTGTACAAAATAATTGTTTTTAAGGATGAATGTAATGTGTTTGTTCAAACAAAAGCCTATAGCTTTTTTGAGAGCGTTTAAGACGAAATGAACATTGTTTTTTGTTGTATTTTATGGTCTTGTGGTTTTTTTTAAAGTCTTTTTTAGGTTTTTATAAAGCACTTGAATAAGTGTCTTTCTTTCACACGAAGTTTTAAGAATGAATGACAAGCCTGTCGCGACGTTTCGGTTCAATTGGAACCTTCTTCAGGCAAGGCTTGTATTAGTGCACTGTCTTGTGTTCTGAACTCGAGGAAATATCGATGAGAAGTGAGGGCGAGATAAGGCTGCTCCAGCTTTTATACTTACCCTGCACAAGGAGGCTCCTCCCCCTCTTCACAGTCTCTCAGCCAAAGAAGTGGCTTGAAGAGATCAAAACTAAAATGTGTATGTTTTATTGTTCTCAGAGTTTGAGTTTATATTAATGATTACTGTTTTGTATTTGATTTATGTAGTGTTTATTAAAATAATTATTCAACTTCTTGTGTGAATTGTTCTTATGCTTTGGTAAAGTGGTTGTGTATGTCCTTTTGTGTTTTGTCAATTGTTCTTGGTCTTTGGAAATATACATGTACATGTCCTTTTGTTTTTTGTGGATTGTCTGATGTCCTTGACTGCTGGCAGGCCCAGGCAAGCCCAGGCATGCTCAGGCATGCCCAGGCATCACCAGGGAGGATGGAGATTGTTTGTATGGTGTTTAAGGAATGAGAGAAGTGGATGAAGCCTACTGAAGATGGGTAGGAGGATAACAGGCTAGTTAGGAGTGGGTATGAGATACTTGACTGCTAGTGAGGCAAAACCGGGGAGTAAGGGGGTTGTTTTAGGGTAAGATAGGGGTGTGGGGTTAGGTTTAGGTTTAGGGTAGTGGATGGGATTGGGGTAAGGTTAGGGTTAGGGTTAGGGTTAGGGTTAGGGTTAGGGTTAGGGTTAGGGTTAGGGTTAGGGTTAGGGTTAGGGTTAGGGTTAGGGTTAGGGTTAGGGTTAGGGTTAGGGTTAGGGTTAGGGTTAGGGTTAGGGTTAGGGTTAGGGTTAGGGTTAGGGTTAGGGTTAGGGTTAGGGTTAGGGTTAGGGTTAGGGTTAGGGTTAGGGTTAGGGTTAGGGTTAGGGTTAGGGTTAGGGTTAGGGTTAGGGTTAGGGTTAGGGTTAGGGTTAGGGTTAGGGTTAGGGTTAGGGTTAGGGTTAGGGTTAGGGTTAGGGTTAGGGATGAAAACTACCGATCGGACCCCCTCCGATCTCTCCCAAAGTCTTTAACTCCCGAACAGAAGGTCGTAGAGCTTTGAAAGTAATCTCCGTCTCCCATAATTTGAGGTCTCTGAACACGCCAGACTTGGTTTCAAGTCTCTAGGACCTTCTGTTCCAGAGATACAGCTAAACTAATGTTTGTTTTTGCTGTATCTCCAGAACCGTACGTCGTAGAGAGATGAAACCACCTCAGGCGTGTTCAGTGACCTCTCATTAGGGGAGGCGGATCACACTTTCAAAGCTGTACGACCTTCTGTTCCGGAGATATGGAGTAAAATGTGTGTTCCCATATACAATGAATGGGACCGGAGTTAGTGAAAACTTTTCTAAGTGTCAGAATCAATTTTTCTTATTCTATTCTGTGAAAGGTTATCAGGAGCACGTTTCAGGCCATTATGAATCTATTGGTACCTTTTTTTTGGTACATTTTTATTTTTGCGGACTCTTTGGTTGTGTCTAAGTGGTCCCCATGACCTAGGGTTAGGGTTAGGGTTAGGGTTAGGTATATATCTTTGTTTAACGGCCTTTACCATGACTAGCATGGTTAGGGACCGAGGGAAGTGCACTGGTCGTCGCTTGTCAAGCATTAAGCCATCAGAACTATGGTTTGCCCTTTTAGGCTTCAGTAGCTCGTCTCACAACAGGGAATCAACTCTGTTTGGAGTTCAAGTATAATCTTAGAGTCAGGCTCTTAAGTAAAGGTGTCCAATATGTTTCAGAGAGATCCTCTAGGTTAGGGTTAGAATTAGGAATAGGGTTCAGTTTTATGGGTTAGGGTTAGGGTTAGGGTTAGGTATATGTCATTGTTTAACGGCCCTCACCATGACCAGCATGGAGAGAGACCGAGGGAAATGCACTGGCCGTCGCTCGTCAAGCATTAAGCCATCAGTACTTTAGGTCCTCCTATTCAGGAATTTGCCTTTATGGGCTTCAAAAGCTCCTCCCATTACAATGAATTAACTATGTTAGACCATTTCTAAGGTTAGGGTAAGAATTAGTTTTAAGGTCTAGGTTATGTTTATGAAATCCTCAATCAGGTTTCTGATGTTTTAACTCGTCCTTTAAGTTTAGGCATGAGCTCTAGGTGCATGTTAAAGTTTTAATACCTTTAACTACACAGTTCTACATTGCCTTTCATGTGGTTTAATTTAGTAGTTAGGTTTAGTATACAAATTAAGGTTTTATTTGCATTTAAATGTTAGCCTATTTCTTAGGTTAGGGTAAGAATTAGTTTTAAGGTCTAGGTTATGTTTATGAAATCCCCAGGTTAGGGTAAGAATTAGTTTTAAGGTCTAGGTTATGTTTATGAAATCCCCAATCAGGTTTCTGATGTTTTAACTCGTCCTTTAAGTTTAGGCATGAGCTCTAGGTGCATGTTAAAGTTTTAAGACCTTTAACTACACAGTTCTACATTGGGTTAGGGTTAGGGTTAGGGTTAGGGTTAGGTATATGTCTTTGTTTAACGGCCCTCACCATGACTAGCATGGAGAGGGACCGAGGCAAATGCACTGGCCGTCGCTCGTCAAGCATTAAGCCATCAGTACTTTAGGTCCTCCTATTCAGGAATTTGCCTTTATGGGCTTCAAAAGCTCCTCCCATTACAATGAATTAACTATGTTTGGAGTTCAAGTAAAGCCTTGGGATTAGGTTCTTTGATTAAGTTTGTCTCAGACTAGCGTCTGTTTTTTTCTGATGTTCTTAATTGTCCCTTAAGGGTTGGCCTAGATTCTTGGTGTATGTTTAGGTTTTATGACTTTTAAGTACACCTTTCTAAAGTGCCCTCAATGTAGGTTTTGGTTTAATTTTGTCTCGCACTAGCATCTGTTAACCTTTCTACCAAGTGGTCCATGGAAAGCATCACAGGATTGAGAGAACTAAGAGGTGCGCCACCGGGGCTGGCAGGACAGCCTCCCTGCCATGTCTGGCATTGTCTCTCTCACCAGCTCAGCCCCCAGGCCCAACTCAGCAGGACAGGGGGCAGAGCGGGTGTGTGTCTGTTTTTAGAAGGTCTACCAAGGGGTTTCTGACGTTCTTAATAGTCCCCTAAGGGTTGGTCCAGATTCTAGGTTGTCTTTAGATTTTGTGATCTTTAAGTGCACCTAACTAAAGTGTCCTCAACATAGGTTTTGGTTTGAATTTTTTGTCCCACACTAGCATCTGTCTAACCATCCAACCAGTGGTCCATGGAAAGCATCACAGGATTGAGAGAACTAAGAGGTGCGCCACCGGGGCTGGCAGGACAGCCTCCCTGCCATGTCTGGCATTGTCTCTCTCACCAGCTCAGCCCCCAGGCCCAACCAAGCAGGACAGGGGCAGAGCGGGTGTGTGTCTGTTTTTTAGAAGGTCTACCAATGGGTTTCTGATGTTCTTAATTGTCCCTTAAGGGTTGGCCTAGATTCTTGGTGTTGTTTAGGTTTTGTGACCTTTAAGTACACCTTTCTAAAGTGCCTTCAATGTAGGTTTTGGTTTAATTTTGTCTCGCACTAGCATCTGTTAACCTTTCTACCAAGTGGTCCATGGAAAGCATCACAGGATTGAGAGAACTAAGAGGTGCGCCACCGGGGCTGGCAGGACAGCCTCCCTGCCATGTCTGGCATTGTCTCTCTCACCAGCTCAGCCCCCAGGCCCAACTCAGTAGGACAGGGGCAGAGTGGGTGTGTATTCATCTAGGGAGGAGCTGAACCTCTTGTCTCTGACAGCGTGCTTAGTCCGGGGGCTCTGGCTGGGTTAGGTTTATGTCATTGTTCAACGGCCCTCCCCATGACTAGCATGAAGAGAGACCGAGGTAAATGCACTGGCCGTCGCTCATCAAGCATTAAGCCATCAGTACTTTAGGTCCTCCTATTCAGGAATTTGCCTTTATGGGCTTCAAAAGCTCCTCCCATTACAATGAATTAACTATGTTTGGAGTTCAAGTAAAGCCTTGGGATTAGGTTCTTTGATTAAGTTTGTCTCAGACTAGCGTCTGTTTTTTCTGATGTTCTTAATTATCCCTTAAGAGTTGGTCTAGGTTCTTAGGTGTATGTTCAGGTTTTATGACCTTTCACTACACAAATTCTTAAGCTAAGATATCCAAGTTGTTGTAAAAGGGTCCTTTAGGTTAGGGTTAGAATTAAGAATATGGTTCAGTCTTGCCTTAAGATATTCTAGGGTTAGGGTTAGAATTAGCCTTTCGGGTCTAGGTTCTGTCCCAGAAGGTTTAGGGAGGTTAGGTTTAGAAATGTTTTTTAAGTAGGCTTAAAAGTGAGCTTTGATATTATAATTAGGCCTATCATGGCAGTAGGGTTAGGGTTAGGGTTAGGGTTAGGGTTAGGGTTAGGGTTAGGGGTTAGGGGTTAGGGTTAGGGGTTAGGGGTTAGGGGTTAGGGTTAGGATTTGAGAGAGAAAGGGGTTTATACACAGAGGGAAGACTTGAAATTATGTTCCCCTGTGTGTACCCAGGGCATGGGCACAGCGTTTATGCTTAATTTCCTATGCAACTATTTATGTGCCCATTTATGTTTGCCATGTTTCCCATACAGATGTAATTCATCCAGAAAGGAGCAGAAGAAGAAGGAGGGAAAGAACAGAGGAGAAGAAGAAGAAGAAAAGTAAAGAAAAAGGGAAGAAAAGTCATTGTAAAATAAACAGTGGGAAAAACTTATATTATGTGAAGAGGTGTATGTGGTGGATGTTTATAAGAGAGAGGTATGTCCAATATATATATCTATGTGTATCTAATAATATAATCTTTTTCCTATATATATATATCTATAATGAGAAGAGTCTTTAAGGTCTGAGCAAAATGAGGGAAGGGAAGTAAAAAAGGAGGGGAGAGAGAGGGGGTATGAAATGAGTACTAAGTGAGTATTTATGGAAGGGATTGGATGTTAATGATTATGAGTCTGATAGTACTAATGTACTCATCAGAAAATAAGGCCAACTATGGTTATGTTTAGGATAAGGTAAGCTTTGGGTTTAGAAGAAAACCAATCCACAAGACTCATACCCAAATTCCCCTTTCTAAAAAGCGGTTTTTAAAGAAAAAGTAAAATAAAAACAAAACTAAGCTCAGACCAATCATAAGACTTATTCTTCCATATTCTAGGTTTTTTTTTTTTTTTTTTTTTTTTTTTTTTTGTAGAGAAAAATCTCCACTAGGAGAACATAATCCCTTGTGAAAGATGTATGGATGTTTAGGTGTGGGCAGTCAGTGTCAGTGTACAGTGGGGATGTGAGAGGGAAGGAGGGAGAAAAACAAGGAGAAAAGAGAAAAGAGTATCCACTACTGTGTTTCCCCACTAGATGGAGGCAAAGAAGTACTTGCTACAGGAGATTTGTTTTTTTTATTTTTGATTTTTTTGGACCTCCGCAACAGCACAGAACAAGGGACAGACAGGTTATGCGTATCAGCAGGGGGAATTTTTACACATAGGGGAGGGTACAAGAGACTAGGCTTATGTGTCTCGAAACCTAGCTCAGGGAGTCCCTACTATGGACTGGGAGAAAGGAGGATGAGGAGGATTGAGTGTGCAATCTGAGCAACCTCTTCTAAAACCCCCACCGGGCCATTAAAAGGGAAGGTAAAGATAACAGAGAGAGACAAAACCAAAACAAGTGAGCTTGTTCAAAATGGGCTATGCACCTTTTCTTAAATGTTTGTAATGGTGATGTGTCTAGGTGAAGGCCGCGAGATGACAGCGGCAACAGCAGCGAAAGCGGCAGCCGGATCTGGACTCAGCGCCGTGGGATGTAGCCGCAGCGCAGCAGCGATGATGATGTTGACGAGCGGAGGGGTCCAGTACGGATTCCCGCCAGTGTACTGGGAGGAACCCAGTTGTGGCCAGTGTGTGAGGAGGGGGGGGGGGAAAAGTAGGGAGGGAGGGAGGGAAGGTAGGGAGAAGGAGAGCCCGTCTCTCTCGCACACCCACACTCACCACGAGAGGGCTTACTGACTGCCACTCAGATGGCCTTGACAGAGTGACCAGCCATGAAAAAAGTGCCATGAAAGGGGGTAGGTGGATACAGTGTTTAAAATAAATATATAAACAACCACACCACACACACACACACACACGAAAGAGAAATTCATAATAAAGTGCCTAAAAAAATGAATGAAATAGGCGTCATCCAGACCATGCTGCCCTCAATGAAGAAAGCCAACATTGTCTGGATAAGGGAGGGGAAATCAAAAAACATCACACACACACACCCAGACAAGGAGAAGGGAGGGGAAGTGAAATTGGAAGGAGGAGGTGCATACAGGGGTAAAACAATATATTAAATAGAAGAATTATATAAACTATACAAAATAAATAAATAAATATTATTATTAAGGAGGACAAGGGAATCATAGGTTTCATGGCTGGAACTCTGCCTCATGATGTTAAACTGGTCTTGTTGTCTCTATAGGCAGGAGTGCCTCTAAGGAGGTGGTAACGTCGAGGAGAGAGGGAGAGAGAGAGAGAGAGGAGGGCGGCCATCTCCCGGTGTCCCCACTCCTCAAATGAGGAGAGGGGAGAAAGATAAGTGCTTTCAAAGGGAGAGGCGGGGAGGGAGGGAAAGAGGGAGGTGATGGGAATAAAGCAATGAGGGGATGTGACACAAAACAGCTGCGCTAATGACGTTCAACAGAGGCAACTGTGTGGGCAAATGGTGTATTCCGGGAGACCCTACGTTAATGGTCTCTCCCAAAAATGGCCATGCGGTCTAGCAATGGAGAGGTGCGTCTGTTGTTGACATTTAAATCTACACGTGGTGGGGAGAGGCACGCGCCGTCGCCGCTAAGCTGTAGACACTCACGGTAAGATGCACGCCAATATATACATGTCAGCCAGTTTGCTAGTGTCGTTAGGCTTAGCTTTAAGGCTTCTTAATGTAAAACTTGCTAATGATTGTTGTTTGTACTTTAGCGTTAGCGTTAAACAAACGTTAAGTTTCCAAGCCTGCAAGGAGAAGTCTTTACACTTGTCCCGTTTTTTTTAAAAAAACTTTAAAAGGGAAAAGTGAAGAGGTATTACCTGTGAGGTGATGAAGATGTTATGTGGTAAGAAAGACGTACCCGGTCTCTCCCACGTAGTGGCTTTACAGTTATTACAGTAGTAAACTTTTTAAAGAGACCGGGGCGTCAAACGCCGTGTGTGAAGAGCCAAGCAATGGAGTGAGTCACGCCCAGCGCAAACTGAGCGTCACGTCACTCCTCGTGCCTTGGAAAATATGTCACACCGGCAGACAGGTAATTACCATCAGTCCTGCAAGCAATCAAACAAACATCTGCTGTTTTACACATTGTAAGCCCACCCATCTTTTTCTTTCTAAAATGTATGCCTTTGTCTGGCCAACTGCAATGGCGAGCAGAGCCCAGCTCCAGTGTCTCTGGTTAGCTGACTCCCTGTAGTGAATAAATAACTAACCCGTGAGGGAAATATGAAAAGGTAGGTGAAATGAAAACAGGGGGGATGTGTTACTCTGTCTGTGTCTAAAATTAACCAAACAGTTCAGATAACCAGTTCTCAAACAGGCATTGAGCCGTATTCGCTGTCCATTGAGTGGACCCCTGGCTGACTAGTTGGAATAGTTGTTGGTTTATTTCTGGTAAAAAGTGTGTCTTTTCTGTTAAAATGTCATTGAGCACCCGAATCCTGGCCCTTGCATCATCGGGTAGACCTGGGTGGTCATTAATGAGAGTAAACCATACTTCGGCCATGGGGAACTGAATATTAGCCACTCTTAACAGTCTCAATAGGTCTTTACGGATGGTGGTGTCGTGGTTAGTTTTGACACAATTTTGTAATCCTATTGAAAAGACCACTGTGGTTGGTCTGGGGTCTGGGTGTGGGAGTGCATTTAAAAGTTCAGTAAAATGTCGGATATGTGCATCCGGAAAACTGTCAATTTGTATGTCCTTGTCCTGTAGGGGGGGGATGTTTGACAGGTTCGAATCCCCTAAAAACACCACGGACTTGCGGATGGTGATGGCCCAGTCTGCATTTTTACGCTGGGTGTCCCTATGGCAGACCGGCTCCCAGTGATTGGGATCCGAAAAGGAGTAATGCTGTTTCTTCTTAATCAAACTAGTCTGTTTCTGTTTACAGGTGGCGCTGGCGTGAGGGTCATGGACTGACCAGATGTTTGCGTGAGATGGTCTGTCTACGGGCTACGGTGGGTCCCACTGGTGTGAGAGAGGAGGATGACGAGGAAGCTGACCCGTGACAGGTAAGCGGGAGAGGAGGAGGAGCAGGGAGGGGGGAGGTGGGGAGAGAGGGGACTGGGTTGGAGTTGGTGTGATGTTATTGCATGGGGTGTGGAGAGGGCAGGGGGAGTGATGGATTGCGCGAGCTGTTGCTCCGTCGGGGTGAAAATGAAAAGGGCCAGTCGGTGTCCGCCAGGCGGACACGGGGCTTTGGGAGGAGTGGTGGGGAGGAGGGGGAGGGTAGATGAGGGAAGATGGGGGGCTGGAGGGGGCATGAGAACCGAGGATGACCGTGAAGATGACAGTGGAGGGAGCTTAGGAGGAGGTGTGTGAAGGTTGATGAAAACCCTGAGGCAGCGCCAGATCATTGGGCGCTTTAAAAAACCCGATGTCTGGCACTGCTACTACCGGGCTGATGGAGGGGGTTTTATTATAGGTGGGAGAGGGAAGGGGTTGAGTACGGGAGGTAGGGGGTAGAAGCAGGTGTATGCTTGGGGGTTATGAGT
>NW_024879892.1:2500-5000 GCF_900700415.2 Clupea harengus | reverse complement strand
GTTAGGGTTAGGGTTAGGGTTAGGGTTAGGGTTAGGGTTAGGGTTAGGGTTAGGGTTAGGGTTAGGGTTAGGGTTAGGGTTAGGGTTAGGGTTAGGGTTAGGGTTAGGGTTAGGGTTAGGGTTAGGGTTAGGGTTAGGGTTAGGGTTAGGGTTAGGGTTAGGGTTAGGGTTAGGGTTAGGGTTAGGGTTAGGGTTAGGGTTAGGGTTAGGGTTAGGGTTAGGGTTAGGGTTAGGGTTAGGGTTAGGGTTAGGGTTAGGGTTAGGGTTAGGGTTAGGGTTAGGGTTAGGGTTAGGGTTAGGTTAGGGTTAGGGTTAGGGTTAGGGTTAGGGTTAGGGTTAGGTTAGGGTTAGGGTTAGGGTTAGGGTTAGGGTTAGGGTTAGGGTTAGGGTTAGGGTTAGGGTTAGGGTTAGGGTTAGGGTTAGGGTTAGGGTTAGGGTTAGGGTTAGGGTTAGGGTTAGGGTTAGGGTTAGGGTTAGGGTTAGGGTTAGGGTTAGGGTTAGGGTTAGGGTTAGGGTTAGGGTTAGGGTTAGGGTTAGGGTTAGGGTTAGGGTTAGGGTTAGGGTTAGGGTTAGGGTTAGGGTTAGGGTTAGGGTTAGGGTTAGGGTTAGGGTTAGGGTTAGGTTGGGTTAGGGTTAGGGTTAGGGTTAGGGTTAGGGTTAGGGTTAGGGTTAGGGTTAGGGTTAGGGTTAGGGTTAGGGTTAGGTTAGGGTTAGGGTTAGGGTTAGGGTTAGGGTTAGGGTTAGGGTTAGGGTTAGGGTTAGGGTTAGGGTTAGGGTTAGGGTTAGGGTTAGGGTTAGGGTTAGGGTTAGGGTTAGGGTTAGGGTTAGGGTTAGGGTTAGGGTTAGGGTTAGGGTTAGGGTTAGGGTTAGGGTTAGGGTTTAGGGTTAGGGTTAGGGTTAGGGTTAGGGTTAGGGTTAGGGTTAGGGTTAGGTTAGGGTTAGGGTTAGGGTTAGGGTTAGGGTTAGGGTTAGGGTTAGGGTTAGGGTTAGGGTTAGGGTTAGGGTTAGGGTTAGGTTAGGGTTAGGGTTAGGGTTAGGGTTAGGGTTAGGGTTAGGGTTAGGGTTAGGGTTAGGGTTAGGGTTAGGGTTAGGGTTAGGGTTAGGGTTAGGGTTAGGGTTAGGGTTAGGTTAGGGTTAGGGTTAGGGTTAGGGTTAGGGTTAGGGTTAGGGTTAGGGTTAGGGTTAGGGTTAGGGTTAGGGTTAGGGTTAGGGTTAGGGTTAGGGTTAGGGTTAGGTTAGGGTTAGGGTTAGGGTTAGGGTTAGGGTTAGGGTTAGGGTTAGGGTTAGGGTTAGGGTTAGGGTTAGGGTTAGGGTTAGGGTTAGGGTTAGGGTTAGGGTTAGGGTTAGGGTTAGGGTTAGGGTTAGGGTTAGGGTTAGGGTTAGGGTTAGGGTTAGGGTTAGGGTTAGGGTTAGGGTTAGGGTTAGGGTTAGGGTTAGGGTTAGGGTTAGGGTTAGGGTTAGGGTTAGGGTTAGGGTTAGGGTTAGGGTTAGGGTTAGGGTTAGGGTTAGGGTTAGGGTTAGGGTTAGGGTTAGGGTTAGGGTTAGGGTTAGGGTTAGGGTTAGGGTTAGGGTTAGGGTTAGGGTTAGGGTTAGGGTTAGGGTTAGGGTTAGGGTTAGGGTTAGGGTTAGGGTTAGGGTTAGGGTTAGGGTTAGGGTTAGGGTTAGGTTAGGGTTAGGGTTAGGGTTAGGGTTAGGGTTAGGGTTAGGGTTAGGGTTAGGGTTAGGGTTAGGGTTAGGGTTAGGGTTAGGGTTAGGGTTAGGGTTAGGGTTAGGGTTAGGGTTAGGGTTAGGGTTAGGGTTAGGGTTAGGGTTAGGGTTAGGGTTAGGGTTAGGGTTAGGGTTAGGGTTAGGGTTAGGGTTAGGGTTAGGGTTAGGGTTAGGGTTAGGGTTAGGGTTAGGGTTAGGGTTAGGGTTAGGGTTAGGGTTAGGGGGTTAGGGTTAGGGTTAGGGTTAGGGTTAGGGTTAGGGTTAGGGTTAGGGTTAGGGTTAGGGTTAGGGTTAGGGTTAGGGTTAGGGTTAGGGTTAGGGTTAGGGTTAGGGTTAGGGTTAGGGTTAGGGTTAGGGTTAGGGTTAGGGTTAGGGTTAGGGTTAGGGTTAGGGTTAGGGTTAGGGTTAGGGTTAGGGTTAGGGTTAGGGTTAGGTTAGGGTTAGGGTTAGGGTTAGGGTTAGGGTTAGGGTTAGGGTTAGGGTTAGGGTTAGGGTTAGGGTTAGGGTTAGGGTTAGGGTTAGGGTTAGGGTTAGGGTTAGGGTTAGGGTTAGGGTTAGGGTTAGGGTTAGGGTTAGGGTTAGGGTTAGGGTTAGGGTTAGGGTTAGGGTTAGGGTTAGGGTTAGGGTTAGGGTTAGGGTTAGGGTTAGGTTAGGGTTAGGGTTAGGTTAGGGTTAGGGTTAGGGTTAGGGTTAGGGTTAGGGTTAGGGTTAGGGTTAGGGTTAGGGTTAGGGTTAGGGTTAGGGTTAGGGTTAGGGTTAGGGTTAGGGTTAGGGTTAGGGTTAGGGTTAGGGT
>NW_024879891.1:0-52500 GCF_900700415.2 Clupea harengus | reverse complement strand
ACCTAACCCTAACCCTAACCCTAACCCTAACCCTAACCCTAACCCTAACCCTAACCCTAACCCTAACCCTAACCCTAACCCTAACCCTAACCCTAACCCTAACCCTAACCCTAACCCTAACCCTAACCCTAACCCTAACCCTAACCTCTAACCCTAACCCTAACCCTAACCCTAACCCTAACCCTAACCCTAACCCTAACCCTAACCCTAACCCTAACCCTAACCCTAACCCTAACCCTAACCCTAACCCTAACCCTAACCCTAACCCTAACCCTAACCCTAACCCTAACCCTAACCCTAACCCTAACCCTAACCCTAACCCTAACCCTAACCTAACCTAACCCTAACCCTAACCCTAACCCTAACCCTAAACCCTAACCCTAACCCTAACCCTAACCCTAACCCTAACCCTAACCCTAACCCTAACCCTAACCCTAACCCTAACCCTAACCCTAACCCCCCCCCCCCCTAACCCTAACCCTAACCCTAACCCTAACCCTAACCCTAACCCTAACCCTAACCCTAACCCTAACCCTAACCCTAACCCTAACCCTAACCCTAACCCTAACCCTAACCCTAACCCTAACCCTAACCCTAACCCTAACCCTAACCCTAACCCTAACCCTAACCCTAACCCTAACCCTAACCCTAACCTAACCCTAACCCTAACCCTAACCCTAACCCTAACCCTAACCCTAACCCTAACCCTAACCCTAACCCTAACCCTAACCCTAACCCTAACCCTAACCCTAACCCTAACCCTAACCCTAACCCTAACCCTAACCCTAACCCTAACCCTAACCCTAACCCTAACCCTAACCCTAACCCTAACCCTAACCCTAACCCTAACCCTAACCCTAACCCTAACCTAACCCTAACCCTAACCCTAACCTAACCCTAACCCTAACCCTAACCCTAACCCTAACCCTAACCCTAACCCTAACCTAACCCTAACCCTAACCCTAACCCTAACCCTAACCCTAACCCTAACCCTAACCCTAACCCTAACCCTAACCCTAACCCTAACCCTAACCCTAACCCTAACCCTAACCCTAACCCTAACCCTAACCCTAACCCTAACCCTAACCCTAACCCTAACCCTAACCCTAACCCTAACCCTAACCCTAACCCTAACCCTAACCCTAACCCTAACCCTAACCCTAACCCTAACCCTAACCCTAACCCTAACCCTAACCCTAACCCTAACCCTAACCCTAACCCTAACCCTAACCCTAACCCTAACCCTAACCCTAACCCTAACCCTAACCCTAACCCTAACCCTAACCCTAACCCTAACCCTAACCCTAACCCTAACCCTAACCCTAACCCTAACCCTAACCCTAACCCTAACCCTAACCCTAACCCTAACCCTAACCCTAACCCTAACCCTAACCCTAACCCTAACCCTAACCCTAACCCTAACCCTAACCCTAACCCTAACCCTAACCCTAACCCTAACCCTAACCCTAACCCTAACCCTAACCCTAACCCTAACCCTAACCCTAACCCTAACCCTAACCCTAACCCTAACCCTAACCCTAACCCTAACCTAACCCTAACCCTAACCCTAACCCTAACCCTAACCCTAACCCTAACCCTAACCCTAACCCTAACCCTAACCCTAACCCTAACCCTAACCCTAACCCTAACCCTAACCCTAACCCTAACCCTAACCCTAACCCTAACCCTAACCCTAACCCTAACCCTAACCCTAACCCTAACCCTAACCCTAACCCTAACCCTAACCCTAACCCTAACCCTAACCCTAACCCTAACCCTAACCCTAACCCTAACCCTAACCCTAACCCTAACCCTAACCCTAACCCTAACCCTAACCCTAACCCTAACCCTAACCCTAACCCTAACCCTAACCCTAACCCTAACCCTAACCCTAACCCTAACCCTAACCCTAACCCTAACCCTAACCCTAACCCTAACCCTAACCCTAACCCTAACCCTAACCCTAACCCTAACCCTAACCCTAACCCTAACCCTAACCCTAACCCTAACCCTAACCCTAACCCTAACCCTAACCCTAACCCTAACCTAACCCTAACCCTAACCCTAACCCTAACCCTAACCCTAACCCTAACCCTAACCCTAACCCTAACCCTAACCCTAACCCTAACCCTAACCCTAACCCTAACCCTAACCCTAACCCTAACCCTAACCCTAACCCTAACCCTAACCCTAACCCTAACCCTAACCCTAACCCTAACCCTAACCCTAACCCTAACCCTAACCCTAACCCTAACCCTAACCCTAACCCTAACCCTAACCCTAAACCCTAACCCTAACCCTAACCCTAACCCTAACCCTAACCCTAACCCTAACCCTAACCCTAACCCTAACCCTAACCCTAACCCTAACCCTAACCCTAACCCTAACCCTAACCCTAACCCTAACCCTAACCCTAACCCTAACCCTAACCCTAACCCTAACCCTAACCTAACCCTAACCCTAACCCTAACCCTAACCCTAACCCTAACCCTAACCCTAACCCTAACCCTAACCCTAACCCTAACCCTAACCCTAACCCTAACCCTAACCCTAACCCTAACCCTAACCCTAACCCTAACCCTAACCCTAACCCTAACCCTAACCCTAACCCTAACCCTAACCCTAACCCTAACCCTAACCCTAACCCTAACCCTAACCCTAACCCTAACCCTAACCCTAACCCTAACCCTAACCCTAACCCTAACCCTAACCCTAACCCTAACCCTAACCCTAACCCTAACCCTAACCTAACCCTAACCCTAACCCTAACCCTAACCCTAACCCTAACCCTAACCCTAACCCTAACCCTAACCCTAACCCTAACCCTAACCCTAACCCTAACCCTAACCCTAACCCTAACCCTAACCCTAACCCTAACCCTAACCCTAACCCTAACCTAACCCTAACCCTAACCCTAACCCTAACCCTAACCCTAACCTAACCCTAACCCTAACCCTAACCCTAACCCTAACCCTAACCCTAACCCTAACCCTAACCCTAACCCTAACCCTAACCCTAACCCTAACCCTAACCCTAACCCTAACCCTAACCCTAACCCTAACCCTAACCCTAACCCTAACCCTAACCTAACCCTAACCCTAACCCTAACCCTAACCCTAACCCTAACCCTAACCCTAACCCTAACCCTAACCCTAACCCTAACCCTAACCCTAACCCTAACCCTAACCCTAACCCTAACCCTAACCCTAACCCTAACCCTAACCCTAACCCTAACCCTAACCCTAACCCTAACCCTAACCCTAACCCTAACCCTAACCCTAACCCTAACCCTAACCCTAACCCTAACCCTAACCCTAACCCTAACCCTAACCCTAACCCTAACCCTAACCCTAACCCTAACCCTAACCCTAACCCTAACCCTAACCCTAACCCTAACCCTAACCCTAACCCTAACCCTAACCCTAACCCTAACCCTAACCCTAACCCTAACCCTAACCCTAACCCTAACCCTAACCCTAACCCTAACCCTAACCCTAACCCTAACCCTAACCCTAACCCTAACCCTAACCCTAACCCTAACCCTAACCCTAACCCTAACCCTAACCCTAACCCTAACCCTAACCCTAACCCTAACCCTAACCCTAACCCTAACCCTAACCCTAACCCTAACCCTAACCCTAACCCTAACCCTAACCCTAACCCTAACCCTAACCCTAACCCTAACCCTAACCCTAACCCTAACCCTAACCCTAACCCTAACCCTAACCCTAACCCTAACCCTAACCCTAACCCTAACCCTAACCCTAACCCTAACCCTAACCCTAACCCTAACCCTAACCCTAACCCTAACCCTAACCCTAACCCTAACCCTAACCCTAACCCTAACCCTAACCCTAACCCTAACCCTAACCCTAACCCTAACCCTAACCCTAACCCTAACCCTAACCCTAACCCTAACCCTAACCCTAACCCTAACCCTAACCCTAACCCTAACCCTAACCCTAACCCTAACCCTAACCTAACCCTAACCCTAACCCTAACCCTAACCCTAACCCTAACCCTAACCCTAACCCTAACCCTAACCCTAACCCTAACCCTAACCCTAACCCTAACCCTAACCCTAACCCTAACCCTAACCCTAACCCTAACCCTAACCCTAACCCTAACCCTAACCCTAACCCTAACCCTAACCCTAACCCTAACCCTAACCCTAACCCTAACCCTAACCCTAACCCTAACCCTAACCCTAACCCTAACCCTAACCCTAACCCTAACCCTAACCCTAACCCTAACCCTAACCCTAACCCTAACCCTAACCCTAACCCTAACCCTAACCCTAACCCTAACCCTAACCTAACCCTAACCCTAACCCTAACCCTAACCCTAACCCTAACCCTAACCCTAACCCTAACCCTAACCCTAACCCTAACCCTAACCCTAACCCTAACCCTAACCCTAACCCTAACCCTAACCCTAACCCTAACCCTAACCCTAACCCTAACCCTAACCCTAACCCTAACCCTAACCCTAACCCTAACCTAACCCTAACCCTAACCCTAACCCTAACCCTAACCCTAACCCTAACCCTAACCCTAACCCTAACCCTAACCCTAACCCTAACCCTAACCCTAACCCTAACCCTAACCCTAACCCTAACCCTAACCCTAACCCTAACCCTAACCCTAACCCTAACCCTAACCCTAACCCTAACCCTAGATTTTGAGGTACCTAGACCTGACCCCTGGTACTAAACCTAACCTCCAGTGACCTGGGCTCCGATGCTAACCCTAACCCCCAGGGCTCACATCAGATAGGCTAGACCTTAACAATATTCTAAACCTAACCCTCAGTGAAAAATAACCATCAGTAAAAACATAACCCCCAGTGAAAACATAACCCTCAGTCAAAACATAACCCTCAGTGAAAACATAACCCTCAGTATAAAGCACACTGACCGGCAAGGTGTTTATCCTGGTCTGATGTGCTGAAAACACTAGAGGAGTGGAGGATAAGTGATCCTACGAAAACTTCATCCTGTGCCCGTGCTTAGTGGTTCCTGTGTGTCCTGCAAGGGACACATGGGACCACACTCTTATCCTTGAACCTAACCCTAACCCTAACCCTAACCCTAACCCTAGATGCTTTCCATGGACCACTTGGGGGATAGGTAAACAGACGCTAGTGTGAGACAAAATCAAACCTAATCCTATACTAAGGGCTTTTTAGAAGAGTGTGATTAAAGGTCATGAAACCTGAACATACATCTCAAACCTCATACATATGAACCTAACTTACATCCTGAAACAATCCTAAACCTAACCCTTCTCCTAAACCTAACCTAAATCTAACCCACATTCTAAACCTAACCCTAGACCCTAACCCAACCCTCATTATACATATAAACCTAACTTACATCCTGAAACAATCCTAAACCTAACCTTCTCCTAAACCTAACCTAAATCTAACCCACATTCTAAACCTAACCCTAGACCCTAACTTAACCCACACCCAACCCTCATTATACATATAAACCTAACTTACATCCTGAAACAATCCTAAACCTAACCCTTCTCCTAAACGTAACCTAAATCTAACCCACATTCTAAACCTAACCCTAGACCCTAACTTAACCCACACCCAACCCTCATTATGACACTTAATAATTCTCCATTATTTTTAATGCTCTAAACCACTTAGTTTCCTATATTTATTTTCCCACCACAAGGGGGCGCTCTCCACCTAAAAGCCTATGACATACTATAGAGGGCTACAGGGGACACTTACACACCAAGTCCCATATTTTATCCCTTACAGACTCTTCAGAATTTACCCTCAAACATTTGACCACTAGGGCGCGTTAGACCTTCGAAAATAGACTAAAACCACTCCCTAGGGGACACTTCATAAATCCCCACTGGCCCCAACATCCTAAACCACCCAGAAACCTTTTAAAAGCTTTAAACTCTCCCCTCGTGGTAACCAGGAAATGAATGCATACAAAAATACCATGTGTTGTAGTCTCTGTCCAAATGCATACAAGTCTGTAGTCTTTCAATCCAACAGGAATCAGGAAGAACCAGGAAGTGAAAAGGGGTGATTCTCTTTGACACAAAAACGGCCACAGCGTTTGATTAAAAAGTCAGAAAAATACAAGGTTTTCACTTTTGGATTGCTCTTGATCTCCTCATCTGAGCCAATATGTTTTTAGCCCTTTAAAATTACTTTTAATTTCGCTAAAAAGTTAACTTTTGTTGACACAAAAACGTCTGAATCTTTGGATTTATAAGTCAGAAAAACACAAGGTTTTCACTTTTGGATTGCTCTTGATCTCCTCATCTGAGCCAATATGTTTTTAGCCCTTTAAAATTACTTTTAAAATTTCGCTAAAAAATAAACAAACCAGGAGGAACCAGGAAGTGAAAAGGAGTTTTCTCTGACACAAAAACGGCCACAGCTTTTGATTAAAAAGTCAGAAAAACACAAGGTTTTCACTGATGATTAGCTCTCGATCTCCTCATCTTAACCAATATACTTTTAGCCCTTCGGAGTTACTTAAAACAAGTGCTAGGCGTGAGCTGTCAGTGGTAAACAAGAGCTGAACTGAACTCTGGGTTTTCTTTTGACACAAAAACGTCTGAATCTTTTGATTTATAAGTCAGAAAAACACAAGGTTTTCACTGTTGGATTGCTCTTGATCTCCTCTTCTGAACCAATATGGTTTTAGCCCTTCAAAATTACTTTTACATTTTCGCTAAAAAGTACCAACCATTAAGGTGTATTGTATGTAAAATAGGTACCTTTCCCAGCAAAACTATGCTTTGTATTGGGAACGAATGGAAGAACAGGAGTTGTTCTACTGATGAAGATGGCTACCATGGAGGGGAGAGCTGACTTCTGCAAGAACTAACTGCTTTTTTCAAAGCAACACGAGGGAAATCCGGATCCAGCTTGAGTAGAAGCTTGGTGGTCTCTCATGGGTGTTTCCTACCCATGGGTCTAGGCCACCCGCTCTTGCTTGGGTCCAACTGCCGGATCTCGGTAGCCTGGATACCTTACGGTGCCAACGAAGGGCTATCGGGAGAAGGCTAAGCCAGCAGGAGAGCACTCTCCGGCTCTCTGGAACCCTCCTGGTTCCGGCTGGCTTGGGCATGGTGCAGAGATGCTAGTCATCTCTTTCCACCAGTCTCCGCTCTTCTCCAACCCGGAGTTGACATGGAGATTTGCCCCAAGATGAGACCTTTTCTCTGGCTCTAGCTGGGATGGTTCATTCCATCCTGACTAGGGGGTAAGTATCCAGCCACCCTGTGTCCACTTGGACAACGCACACTGGGATGGTGGTCTGGGGCCAAACAGACCTTAAATGGGGCCCAATCTTTTACTGGTGATTAGCACCACCCACACACCAGCACACTTTGCACTACATGAAGAGTTTCACTACATGAAGACAACATCAAGAGTACGCTACGGAAAACACCGCCGTTTAGTGATTTGATTAGCTAGAATACTAATAGTTCAGATAACACCACTCAACTTTATCTAACCTTTTGAATAGCTAATCCAATCTCATTAGTACCGTAGTGGAGGGCAGAGTCAGCAGGAGAGCATTGGGAGGCTGTGGTCTGACCATGGTTTGCCCCGCTCTCTGGTCTGGATCCCTGGTGATCCTAGCTGACTTAGACATGGTATTGAGATGCTCGGGAGAGTCCAGGAGGCTGCGCTCTGGCGCGGCCAGCCTGACTACCCTGAGAGACTTAAGACAGCGCTCTGTTGTGACTGATCTGGGTCTTCTGGGGGTCTTGGGAGGTAGCGCTTTGCTGCTACTGGCCTGGGGCCCTTGGTCATCTCTTTCTACCAGATGCTCGGGAGAGTCTAGGAGACTGCGCTCTGGCGCAGCCAGCCTGACTACCCTGAGAGACTTAAGACAGCACTCTGTTGTGACTGATCTGGGTCTTCTGGGGGCCTTGGGAGGTAGCACTTTGCTGCTATTGATCTGGGGCCCTTAGTCATCAATCGGATGCTCGGGAGAGTCTAGGAGGCTGCGCTCTGGCGCGGCCAGCCTGACTACCCTGAGAGACTTAAGACAGCACTCTGTTGTGACTGATCTGGGTCTTCTGGGGGCCTTGGGAGGTAGCACTTTGCTGCTATTGATCTGGGGCCCTTGGTCATCGTCAGATGCTCGGGAGAGTCTAGGAGGCTGCGCTCTGGTGCGGCCAGCCTGACTACCCTGAGAGACTTAAGACAGCACTCTGTTGTGACTGATCTGGGTCTTCTGGGGGCCTTGGGAGGTAGCACTTTTCTGCTATTGATCTGGGGCCCTTGGTCATCTCTTTCTACCAGTCTTTGCTCCTCTCCTACCTGGGATTGACAACAAAATATCAGTACTTAATTCTATCCAATCTTTAAAACGTAACAGAGTAACATTAACAGTTAGACTGGGAACCCTCCACGGTGGGACAATAGTCTTTAAAACTCTAACTCTTATTAACATTTAACTGCTAACAAACTCAACAATGTAAGGAACCTTCCACTGTGAGGTAATGGTATTTAAACTCTAACTCTTCCTAAAAAATGAACTATTAACAAATGAACTATAAACAAACTCAACAACATAGAGAACTAAAAGCCATCATACCATCATGAGATTCCTCGGAAACCATATTGGATTTTCCTGAGGAAAACTTTAGCAACAATTGGACATAAGACACACGCTGGGGACTGATCTACCTACAGCGGGGCCGCCTCAGATGAGGGTGTTTAGTTATTAAAGGCCTGAAACACCCGATGAGTCTTTGGTGAACTACTGATGATGTGTCTTAAAATTCGCCCACAGACTACTTTGCTACCAAAGAACTTGTGGACCTAGGACTTCCTAAAGCAAATTACTGCCATAATAAACCAAATTACAATATCAGAGCTTAATCTAAAGCCTACTCTTCTTTTTTACAAAAACCATGTTTAAAACTTATCCCTAACCCCTATATCCCCTCGGGGATTCCTTCTGGAGTAAAACCTAGACCCAAAGACTAATTCTAACCCTAACCCAGGCAATACCTTAAAATAAGACTGAACCCTATTCCTAATTCTAACCTAAAGGATCTCTCTGAAACATATTGGACACCTTTACTTAAGAACCTGACTCTAAGAATATACTTGAACTCCAAACAAAGTTGATTCCCTGTTGTGAGAAGAGCTACTGAAGCCTAAAAAGGCAAACCACAGTTCTGATGGCTTAATGCTTGACAAGCGACGGCCAGTGCACTTCCCTCGGTCCCTAACCATGCTAGTCATGGTAAAGGCCGTTAAACAAAGACATACCTAACCCTAACCCTAACCTAACCCTAACCCTAACCCTAACCCTAGATGCTTTCCATGGACCACTTGGGGGATAGGTAAACAGACGCTAGTGTGAGACAAAATCAAACCTAATCCTATACTAAGGGCTTTTTAGAAGAGTGTGATTAAAGGTCATGAAACCTGAACATACATCTCAAACCTCATACATATGAACCTAACTTACATCCTGAAACAATCCTAAACCTAACCCTTCTCCTAAACCTAACCTAAATCTAACCCACATTCTAAACCTAACCCTAGACCCTAACCCAACCCTCATTATACATATAAACCTAACTTACATCCTGAAACAATCCTAAACCTAACCCTTCTCCTAAACCTAACCTAAATCTAACCCACATTCTAAACCTAACCCTAGACCCTAACTTAACCCACACCCAACCCTCATTATACATATAAACCTAACTTACATCCTGAAACAATCCTAAAACCTAACCCTTCTCCTAAACGTAACCTAAATCTAACCCACATTCTAAAACCTAACCCTAGACCCTAACTTAACCCACACCCAACCCTCATTATGACACTTAATAATTCTCCATTATTTTTAATGCTCTAAACCACTTAGTTTCCTATATTTATTTTCCCACCACAAGGGGCGCTCTCCACCTAAAAGCCTATGACATACTATAGAGGGCTACAGGGGACACTTACACACCAAGTCCCATAATTTTATCCCTTACAGACTCTTCAGAATTTACCCTCAAACATTTGACCACTAGGGCGCGTTAGACCTTCGAAAATAGACTAAAACCACTCCCTAGGGGACACTTCATAAATCCCCACTGGCCCCAACATCCTAAACCACCCAGAAACCTTTTAAAAGCTTTAAACTCTCCCCTCGTGGTAACCAGGAAATGAATGCATACAAAAATACCATGTGTTGTAGTCTCTGTCCAAATGCATACAAGTCTGTAGTCTTTCAATCCAACAGGAATCAGGAAGAACCAGGAAGTGAAAAAGGGGTGATTCTCTTTGACACAAAAACGGCCACAGCGTTTGATTAAAAAGTCAGAAAAATACAAGGTTTTCACTTTTGGATTGCTCTTGATCTCCTCATCTGAGCCAATATGTTTTTAGCCCTTTAAAATTACTTTTAAAATTTCGCTAAAAAGTTAACTTTTGTTGACACAAAAACGTCTGAATCTTTGGATTTATAAGTCAGAAAAACACAAGGTTTTCACTTTTGGATTGCTCTTGATCTCCTCATCTGAGCCAATATGTTTTTAGCCCTTTAAAATTACTTTTAAAATTTCGCTAAAAAGTTAACTTTTGTTGACACAAAAACGTCTGAATCTTTGGATTTATAAGTCAGAAAAACACAAGGTTTTCACTTTTGGATTGCTCTTGATCTCCTCATCTGAGCCAATATGTTTTTAGCCCTTTAAAATTACTTTTAAAATTTCGCTAAAAAGTTAACTTTTGTTGACACAAAAACGTCTGAATCTTTGGATTTATAAGTCAGAAAAACACAAGGTTTTCACTTTTGGATTGCTCTTGATCTCCTCATCTGAGCCAATATGTTTTTAGCCCTTTAAAATTACTTTTAAAATTTCGCTAAAAAGTTAACTTTTGTTGACACAAAAACGTCTGAATCTTTGGATTTATAAGTCAGAAAAACACAAGGTTTTCACTTTTGGATTGCTCTTGATCTCCTCATCTGAGCCAATATGTTTTTAGCCCTTTAAAATTACTTTTAAAATTTCGCTAAAAAATAAACAAACCAGGAGGAACCAGGAAGTGAAAAGGAGTTTTTCTCTGACACAAAAACGGCCACAGCTTTTGATTAAAAAGTCAGAAAAACACAAGGTTTTCACTGATGATTAGCTCTCGATCTCCTCATCTTAACCAATATACTTTTAGCCCTTCGGAGTTACTTAAAACAAGTGCTAGGCGTGAGCTGTCAGTGGTAAACAAGAGCTGAACTGAACTCTGGGTTTTCTTTTGACACAAAAACGTCTGAATCTTTTGATTTATAAGTCAGAAAAACACAAGGTTTTCACTGTTGGATTGCTCTTGATCTCCTCTTCTGAACCAATATGGTTTTAGCCCTTCAAAATTACTTTTACATTTTCGCTAAAAAGTACCAACCATAAGGTGTATTGTATGTAAAATAGGTACCTTTCCCAGCAAAACTATGCTTTGTATTGGGAACGAATGGAAGAACAGGAGTTGTTCTACTGATGAAGATGGCTAACCATGGAGGGGAGAGCTGACTTCTGCAAGAACTAAACTGCTTTTTTCAAAGCAACACGAGGGAAATCCGGATCCAGCTTGAGTAGAAGCTTGGTGGTCTCTCATGGGTGTTTCCTACCCATGGGTCTAGGCCACCCGCTCTTGCTTGGTCCAAACTGCCGGATCTCGGTAAAGCCTGGATACCTTACGGTGCCAACTGAAGGGCTATCGGGAGAAGGCTAAGCCAGCAGGAGAGCACTCTCCGGCTCTCTGGAACCCTCCTGGTTCCGGCTGGCTTGGGCATGGTGCAGAGAGTGCTAGTCATCTCTTTCCACCAGTCTCCGCTCTTCTCCAACCCGGAGTTGACATGGAGATTTGCCCCAAGATGAGACCTTTCTCTGCTCTAGCTGGGATGGTTCATTCCATCCTGACTGAGGGTAAGTATCCACCACCCCTGTGTCCACTTGGACAACGCACACTGGGATGGTGGTCTGGGGCCAAACAGACCTTAAATGGGGCCCAATCTTTTACTGGTGATTAGCACACCCACCACACCAGCACACTTTGCACTACATGAAGAGTTTCACTACATGAAGACAACATCAAGAGTACGCTACGGAAAACAACCCGCCGTTTAGTGATTTGATTAGCTATGAGATACTAATAGTTTCAGATAACACTACTCACTTTATCTAACCTTTTGAATAGCTAATCCAATCTCATTAGTACCGTAGATGGAGGGCAGAGTCAGCAGGAGAGCATTGGGAGGCTGTGGTCTGACCATGGTTTGCCCCGCTCTCTGGTCTGGATCCCTGGTGATCCTAGCTGACTTAGACATGGTATTGAGATGCTCGGGAGAGTCCAGGAGGCTGCGCTCTGGCGCGGCCAGCCTGACTACCCTGAGAGACTTAAGACAGCGCTCTGTTGTGGACTGATCTGGGTCTTCTGGGGGTCTTGGGAGGTAGCGCTTTGCTGCTACTGGCCTGGGGCCCTTGGTCATCTCTTTCTACCAGATGCTCGGGAGAGTCTAGGAGACTGCGCTCTGGCGCAGCCAGCCTGACTACCCTGAGAGACTTAAGACAGCACTCTGTTGTGACTGATCTGGGTCTTCTGGGGGCCTTGGGAGGTAGCACTTTGCTGCTATTGATCTGGGGCCCTTAGTCATCAATCGGATGCTCGGGAGAGTCTAGGAGGCTGCGCTCTGGCGCGGCCAGCCGGACTACCCTGAGAGACTTAAGACAGCACTCTGTTGTGACTGATCTGGGTCTTCTGGGGGCCTTGGGAGGTAGCACTTTGCTGCTATTGATCTGGGGCCCTTGGTCATCGTCAGATGCTCGGGAGAGTCTAGGAGGCTGCGCTCTGGTGCGGCCAGCCTGACTACCCTGAGAGACTTAAGACAGCACTCTGTTGTGACTGATCTGGGTCTTCTGGGGCCTTGGGAGGTAGCACTTTTCTGCTATTGATCTGGGGCCCTTGGTCATCTCTTTCTACCAGTCTTTGCTCCTCTCCTACCTGGGATTGACAACAAAATATCAGTACTTAATTCTATCCAATCTTTAAAACGTAACAGAGTAACATTAACAGTTAGACTGGGAACCCTCCACGGTGGGACAATAGTCTTTAAAACTCTAACTCTTATTAACATTTAACTGCTAACAAACTCAACAATGTAAGGAACCTTCCACTGTGAGGTAATGGTATTTAAACTCTAACTCTTCCTAAAAAATGAACTATTAACAAATGAACTATAAACAAACTCAACAACATAGAGAACTAAAAGCCATCATACCATCATGAGATTCCTCGGAAACCATATTGGATTTTCCTGAGGAAAACTTTAGCAACAATTGGACATAAGACACACGCTGGGGACTGATCTACCTACAGCGGGGCCGCCTCAGATGAGGGTGTTTAGTTATTAAAGGCCTGAAACACCCGATGAGTCTTTGGTGAACTACTGATGATGTGTCTTAAAATTCGCCCACAGACTACTTTGCTACCAAAGAACTTGTGGACCTAGGACCTCCTAAAGCAAATTACTGCCATAACAAACCAAATTACAATATCAGAGCTTAATCTAAAGCCTACTCTTCTTTTTACAAAAACCATGTTTAAAACTTATCCCTAACCCCTATATCCCCCCCGGGGGTTCCTTCTGGAGTAAAACCTAGACCCAAGGACTAATTCTAACCCTAACCTAGGCAATACCTTAAAATAAAACTGAACCCTATTCCTAATTCTAACCCTAACCTAGAGGATCTCTCTGAAACATATTGGACACCTTTACTTAAGAGCCTGACTCTAAGATTATACTTGAACTCCAAACAGAGTTGATTCCCTGTTGTGAGACGAGCTACTGAAGCCTAAAAGGGCAAACCATAGTTCTGATGGCTTAATGCTTGACAAGCGACGACCAGTGCACTTCCCTCGGTCCCTAACCATGCTAGTCATGGTAAAGGCCGTTAAACAAAGACATATACCTAACCCTAACCCTAACCCTAACCCTAACCCTAACCCTAACCCTCTGCCAGACGCAAAGCATGTTTTATGTGCACCTTTAGGACACCTAGACAGACTCCTTCCAAAACTGCCAAATGCATTTTGAGCTCATCATTTTTTACACAAGCAATGCCCTGGAGGTTAGAAGGGGTGGAGCCTACATTCCCTGGGACCTGGGAGTGGCTGGTCTTGCCTGACATGGGTGGGAAATTTGACAAAGTGAAGGAAAGACTCTTGGCTGGAAGCAGCCTCTTCCTCTTTAGTATAGTGGTGAGTATCCCCACCATATCATTCCACTCAAAAAGGCCTGAAACAATATAGACTCAACACAGTCTAGGTCTGTATATCCATAACTCCGGAACCCAAGCACCTACACATTTGAAACTTTCAGCAGTTGCGAAGGGGCTCTGGCCGCGCCGGCACACCAAATTACACGCCGCTGGGACCTTCCGGGCGGAAGTTATTCAAGAAAAAACACTTCCGGATGTCAGTTACTACAACTTCCTTTGGTCGTACAAAGGCCAACTTGGTACCGTTGGATGCGGAATGGCCGATTATACCCACACAGGATTTGGTTTCAAGTGTCTAGGACCTTTCTATTTAGTTATTCCTAACCCTAATCCTATACGAATCCCCGCCCCTGACAAAGCCCTGTCGGCCAGGGTGGTTGCTGTAGGCAAGTAAGCCCTGTTCATCCCCTGCAAATGAATGGGCAAATGCTCTGCCAGACGCAAAGCATGTTTTATGTTTACCTTTAGGACACCTAGACAGACTCCTTCCAAAACTGCCAAATGCATTTTAAGCTCATCATTTTTTACACAAGCAATGCCCTGGAGGTTAGAAGGGGTGGAGCCTACATTCCCAGGGACTTGGGAGTGGCTGGTCTTGCCTGACATGGGTGGGACATTTGACAAAGTGAAGGAAAGACTCTTGGCTGGAAGCAGCCTCTTCCTCTTTAGTATATTGGTGAGTATCCCCACCATATCATTCCACTCAAAAGGCCTGAAACAACTGCCAAATGCATTTTAAGCTCATCATTTTTTACACAAGCAATGCCCTGGAGGTTAGAAGGGGTGGAGCCTACATTCCCTGGGACCTGGGAGTGGCTGGTCTTGCCTGACATGGGTGGGAAATTTGACAAAGTGAAGGAAAGACTCTTGGCTGGAAGCAGCCTCTTCCTCTTTAGTATAGTGGTGAGTATCCCCACCATATCATTCCACTCAAAAAGGCCTGAAACAATATAGACTCAACACAGTCTAGGTCTGTATATCCATAACTCCGGAACCCAAGCACCTACACATTTGAAACTTTCAGCAGTTGCGAAGGGGCTCTGGCCGCGCCGGCACACCAAATTACACGCCGCTGGGACCTTCCGGGCGGAAGTTATTCAAGAAAAAACACTTCCGGATGTCAGTTACTACAACTTCCTGTGGTCGTACAAAGGCCAACTTGGTACCGTTGGATGCGGAATGGCCGATTATACCCACACAGGATTTGGTTTCAAGTGTCTAGGACCTTTCTATTTAGTTATTCCTAACCCTAATCCTATATGAATCCCCGCCCCTGACAAAGCCCTGTCGGCCAGGGTGGTTGCTGTAGGCAAGCAAGCCCTGTTCATCCCCTGCAAATGAATGGGCAAATGCTCTGCCAGACGCAAAGCATGTTTTATGTGCACCTTTAGGACACCTAGACAGACTCCTTCCAAAACTGCCAAATGCATTTTAAGCTCATCATTTTTTACACAAGCAATGCCCTGGAGGTTAGAAGGGGTGGAGCCTACATTCCCTGGGACCTGGGAGTGGCTGGTCTTGCCTGACATGGGTGGGAAATTTGACAAAGTGAAGGAAAGACTCTTGGCTGGAAGCAGCCTCTTCCTCTTTAGTATAGTGGTGAGTATCCCCACCATATCATTCCACTCAAAAAGGCCTGAAACAATATAGACTCAACACAGTCTAGGTCTGTATATCCATAACTCCGGAACCCAAGCACCTACACATTTGAAACTTTCAGCAGTTGCGAAGGGGCTCTGGCCGCGCCGGCACACCAAATTACACGCCGCTGGGACCTTCCGGGCGGAAGTTATTCAAGAAAAAACACTTCCGGATGTCAGTTACTACAACTTCCTGTGGTCGTACAAAGGCCAACTTGGTACCGTTGGATGCGGAATGGCCGATTATACCCACACAGGATTTGGTTTCAAGTGTCTAGGACCTTTCTATTTAGTTATTCCTAACCCTAATCCTATATGAATCCCCGCCCCTGACAAAGCCCTGTCGGCCAGGGTGGTTGCTGTAGGCAAGCAAGCCCTGTTCATCCCCTGCAAATGAATGGGCAAATGCTCTGCCAGACGCAAAGCATGTTTTATGTGCACCTTTAGGACACCTAGACAGACTCCTTCCAAAACTGCCAAATGCATTTTAAGCTCATCATTTTTTACACAAGCAATGCCCTGGAGGTTAGAAGGGGTGGAGCCTACATTCCCTGGGACCTGGGAGTGGCTGGTCTTGCCTGACATGGGTGGGAAATTTGACAAAGTGAAGGAAAGACTCTTGGCTGGAAGCAGCCTCTTCCTCTTTAGTATAGTGGTGAGTATCCCCACCATATCATTCCACTCAAAAAGGCCTGAAACAATATAGACTCAACACAGTCTAGGTCTGTATATCCATAACTCCGGAACCCAAGCACCTACACATTTGAAACTTTCAGCAGTTGCGAAGGGGCTCTGGCCGCGCCGGCACACCAAATTACACGCCGCTGGGACCTTCCGGGCGGAAGTTATTCAAGAAAAAACACTTCCGGATGTCAGTTACTACAACTTCCTGTGGTCGTACAAAGGCCAACTTGGTACCGTTGGATGCGGAATGGCCGATTATACCCACACAGGATTTGGTTTCAAGTGTCTAGGACCTTTCTATTTAGTTATTCCTAACCCTAATCCTATATGAATCCCCGCCCCTGACAAAGCCCTGTCGGCCAGGGTGGTTGCTGTAGGCAAGCAAGCCCTGTTCATCCCCTGCAAATGAATGGGCAAATGCTCTGCCAGACGCAAAGCATGTTTTATGTGCACCTTTAGGACACCTAGACAGACTCCTTCCAAAACTGCCAAATGCATTTTAAGCTCATCATTTTTTACACAAGCAATGCCCTGGAGGTTAGAAGGGGTGGAGCCTACATTCCCTGGGACCTGGGAGTGGCTGGTCTTGCCTGACATGGGTGGGAAATTTGACAAAGTGAAGGAAAGACTCTTGGCTGGAAGCAGCCTCTTCCTCTTTAGTATAGTGGTGAGTATCCCCACCATATCATTCCACTCAAAAAGGCCTGAAACAATATAGACTCAACACAGTCTAGGTCTGTATATCCATAACTCCGGAACCCAAGCACCTACACATTTGAAACTTTCAGCAGTTGCGAAGGGGCTCTGGCCGCGCCGGCACACCAAATTACACGCCGCTGGGACCTTCCGGGCGGAAGTTATTCAAGAAAAAACACTTCCGGATGTCAGTTACTACAACTTCCTGTGGTCGTACAAAGGCCAACTTGGTACCGTTGGATGCGGAATGGCCGATTATACCCACACAGGATTTGGTTTCAAGTGTCTAGGACCTTTCTATTTAGTTATTCCTAACCCTAATCCTATATGAATCCCCGCCCCTGACAAAGCCCTGTCGGCCAGGGTGGTTGCTGTAGGCAAGCAAGCCCTGTTCATCCCCTGCAAATGAATGGGCAAATGCTCTGCCAGACGCAAAGCATGTTTTATGTGCACCTTTAGGACACCTAGACAGACTCCTTCCAAAACTGCCAAATGCATTTTAAGCTCATCATTTTTTACACAAGCAATGCCCTGGAGGTTAGAAGGGGTGGAGCCTACATTCCCTGGGACCTGGGAGTGGCTGGTCTTGCCTGACATGGGTGGGAAATTTGACAAAGTGAAGGAAAGACTCTTGGCTGGAAGCAGCCTCTTCCTCTTTAGTATAGTGGTGAGTATCCCCACCATATCATTCCACTCAAAAAGGCCTGAAACAATATAGACTCAACACAGTCTAGGTCTGTATATCCATAACTCCGGAACCCAAGCACCTACACATTTGAAACTTTCAGCAGTTGCGAAGGGGCTCTGGCCGCGCCGGCACACCAAATTACACGCCGCTGGGACCTTCCGGGCGGAAGTTATTCAAGAAAAAACACTTCCGGATGTCAGTTACTACAACTTCCTGTGGTCGTACAAAGGCCAACTTGGTACCGTTGGATGCGGAATGGCCGATTATACCCACACAGGATTTGGTTTCAAGTGTCTAGGACCTTTCTATTTAGTTATTCCTAACCCTAATCCTATATGAATCCCCGCCCCTGACAAAGCCCTGTCGGCCAGGGTGGTTGCTGTAGGCAAGCAAGCCCTGTTCATCCCCTGCAAATGAATGGGCAAATGCTCTGCCAGACGCAAAGCATGTTTTATGTGCACCTTTAGGACACCTAGACAGACTCCTTCCAAAACTGCCAAATGCATTTTAAGCTCATCATTTTTTACACAAGCAATGCCCTGGAGGTTAGAAGGGGTGGAGCCTACATTCCCTGGGACCTGGGAGTGGCTGGTCTTGCCTGACATGGGTGGGAAATTTGACAAAGTGAAGGAAAGACTCTTGGCTGGAAGCAGCCTCTTCCTCTTTAGTATAGTGGTGAGTATCCCCACCATATCATTCCACTCAAAAAGGCCTGAAACAATATAGACTCAACACAGTCTAGGTCTGTATATCCATAACTCCGGAACCCAAGCACCTACACATTTGAAACTTTCAGCAGTTGCGAAGGGGCTCTGGCCGCGCCGGCACACCAAATTACACGCCGCTGGGACCTTCCGGGCGGAAGTTATTCAAGAAAAAACACTTCCGGATGTCAGTTACTACAACTTCCTGTGGTCGTACAAAGGCCAACTTGGTACCGTTGGATGCGGAATGGCCGATTATACCCACACAGGATTTGGTTTCAAGTGTCTAGGACCTTTCTATTTAGTTATTCCTAACCCTAATCCTATATGAATCCCCGCCCCTGACAAAGCCCTGTCGGCCAGGGTGGTTGCTGTAGGCAAGTAAGCCCTGTTCATCCCCTGCAAATGAATGGGCAAATGCTCTGCCAGACGCAAAGCATGTTTTATGTTTACCTTTAGGACACCTAGACAGACTCCTTCCAAAACTGCCAAATGCATTTTAAGCTCATCATTTTTTACACAAGCAATGCCCTGGAGGTTAGAAGGGGTGGAGCCTACATTCCCAGGGACTTGGGAGTGGCTGGTCTTGCCTGACATGGGTGGGACATTTGACAAAGTGAAGGAAAGACTCTTGGCTGGAAGCAGCCTCTTCCTCTTTAGTATATTGGTGAGTATCCCCACCATATCATTCCACTCAAAAGGCCTGAAACAACTGCCAAATGCATTTTAAGCTCATCATTTTTTACACAAGCAATGCCCTGGAGGTTAGAAGGGGTGGAGCCTACATTCCCTGGGACCTGGGAGTGGCTGGTCTTGCCTGACATGGGTGGGAAATTTGACAAAGTGAAGGAAAGACTCTTGGCTGGAAGCAGCCTCTTCCTCTTTAGTATAGTGGTGAGTATCCCCACCATATCATTCCACTCAAAAAGGCCTGAAACAATATAGACTCAACACAGTCTAGGTCTGTATATCCATAACTCCGGAACCCAAGCACCTACACATTTGAAACTTTCAGCAGTTGCGAAGGGGCTCTGGCCGCGCCGGCACACCAAATTACACGCCGCTGGGACCTTCCGGGCGGAAGTTATTCAAGAAAAAACACTTCCGGATGTCAGTTACTACAACTTCCTGTGGTCGTACAAAGGCCAACTTGGTACCGTTGGATGCGGAATGGCCGATTATACCCACACAGGATTTGGTTTCAAGTGTCTAGGACCTTTCTATTTAGTTATTCCTAACCCTAATCCTATATGAATCCCCGCCCCTGACAAAGCCCTGTCGGCCAGGGTGGTTGCTGTAGGCAAGCAAGCCCTGTTCATCCCCTGCAAATGAATGGGCAAATGCTCTGCCAGACGCAAAGCATGTTTTATGTGCACCTTTAGGACACCTAGACAGACTCCTTCCAAAACTGCCAAATGCATTTTAAGCTCATCATTTTTTACACAAGCAATGCCCTGGAGGTTAGAAGGGGTGGAGCCTACATTCCCTGGGACCTGGGAGTGGCTGGTCTTGCCTGACATGGGTGGGAAATTTGACAAAGTGAAGGAAAGACTCTTGGCTGGAAGCAGCCTCTTCCTCTTTAGTATAGTGGTGAGTATCCCCACCATATCATTCCACTCAAAAAGGCCTGAAACAATATAGACTCAACACAGTCTAGGTCTGTATATCCATAACTCCGGAACCCAAGCACCTACACATTTGAAACTTTCAGCAGTTGCGAAGGGGCTCTGGCCGCGCCGGCACACCAAATTACACGCCGCTGGGACCTTCCGGGCGGAAGTTATTCAAGAAAAAACACTTCCGGATGTCAGTTACTACAACTTCCTGTGGTCGTACAAAGGCCAACTTGGTACCGTTGGATGCGGAATGGCCGATTATACCCACACAGGATTTGGTTTCAAGTGTCTAGGACCTTTCTATTTAGTTATTCCTAACCCTAATCCTATATGAATCCCCGCCCCTGACAAAGCCCTGTCGGCCAGGGTGGTTGCTGTAGGCAAGTAAGCCCTGTTCATCCCCTGCAAATGAATGGGCAAATGCTCTGCCAGACGCAAAGCATGTTTTATGTTTACCTTTAGGACACCTAGACAGACTCCTTCCAAAACTGCCAAATGCATTTTAAGCTCATCATTTTTTACACAAGCAATGCCCTGGAGGTTAGAAGGGGTGGAGCCTACATTCCCAGGGACTTGGGAGTGGCTGGTCTTGCCTGACATGGGTGGGACATTTGACAAAGTGAAGGAAAGACTCTTGGCTGGAAGCAGCCTCTTCCTCTTTAGTATATTGGTGAGTATCCCCACCATATCATTCCACTCAAAAGGCCTGAAACAACTGCCAAATGCATTTTAAGCTCATCATTTTTTACACAAGCAATGCCCTGGAGGTTAGAAGGGGTGGAGCCTACATTCCCTGGGACCTGGGAGTGGCTGGTCTTGCCTGACATGGGTGGGAAATTTGACAAAGTGAAGGAAAGACTCTTGGCTGGAAGCAGCCTCTTCCTCTTTAGTATAGTGGTGAGTATCCCCACCATATCATTCCACTCAAAAAGGCCTGAAACAATATAGACTCAACACAGTCTAGGTCTGTATATCCATAACTCCGGAACCCAAGCACCTACACATTTGAAACTTTCAGCAGTTGCGAAGGGGCTCTGGCCGCGCCGGCACACCAAATTACACGCCGCTGGGACCTTCCGGGCGGAAGTTATTCAAGAAAAAACACTTCCGGATGTCAGTTACTACAACTTCCTGTGGTCGTACAAAGGCCAACTTGGTACCGTTGGATGCGGAATGGCCGATTATACCCACACAGGATTTGGTTTCAAGTGTCTAGGACCTTTCTATTTAGTTATTCCTAACCCTAATCCTATATGAATCCCCGCCCCTGACAAAGCCCTGTCGGCCAGGGTGGTTGCTGTAGGCAAGCAAGCCCTGTTCATCCCCTGCAAATGAATGGGCAAATGCTCTGCCAGACGCAAAGCATGTTTTATGTGCACCTTTAGGACACCTAGACAGACTCCTTCCAAAACTGCCAAATGCATTTTAAGCTCATCATTTTTTACACAAGCAATGCCCTGGAGGTTAGAAGGGGTGGAGCCTACATTCCCTGGGACCTGGGAGTGGCTGGTCTTGCCTGACATGGGTGGGAAATTTGACAAAGTGAAGGAAAGACTCTTGGCTGGAAGCAGCCTCTTCCTCTTTAGTATAGTGGTGAGTATCCCCACCATATCATTCCACTCAAAAAGGCCTGAAACAATATAGACTCAACACAGTCTAGGTCTGTATATCCATAACTCCGGAACCCAAGCACCTACACATTTGAAACTTTCAGCAGTTGCGAAGGGGCTCTGGCCGCGCCGGCACACCAAATTACACGCCGCTGGGACCTTCCGGGCGGAAGTTATTCAAGAAAAAACACTTCCGGATGTCAGTTACTACAACTTCCTGTGGTCGTACAAAGGCCAACTTGGTACCGTTGGATGCGGAATGGCCGATTATACCCACACAGGATTTGGTTTCAAGTGTCTAGGACCTTTCTATTTAGTTATTCCTAACCCTAATCCTATATGAATCCCCGCCCCTGACAAAGCCCTGTCGGCCAGGGTGGTTGCTGTAGGCAAGCAAGCCCTGTTCATCCCCTGCAAATGAATGGGCAAATGCTCTGCCAGACGCAAAGCATGTTTTATGTGCACCTTTAGGACACCTAGACAGACTCCTTCCAAAACTGCCAAATGCATTTTAAGCTCATCATTTTTTACACAAGCAATGCCCTGGAGGTTAGAAGGGGTGGAGCCTACATTCCCTGGGACCTGGGAGTGGCTGGTCTTGCCTGACATGGGTGGGAAATTTGACAAAGTGAAGGAAAGACTCTTGGCTGGAAGCAGCCTCTTCCTCTTTAGTATAGTGGTGAGTATCCCCACCATATCATTCCACTCAAAAAGGCCTGAAACAATATAGACTCAACACAGTCTAGGTCTGTATATCCATAACTCCGGAACCCAAGCACCTACACATTTGAAACTTTCAGCAGTTGCGAAGGGGCTCTGGCCGCGCCGGCACACCAAATTACACGCCGCTGGGACCTTCCGGGCGGAAGTTATTCAAGAAAAAACACTTCCGGATGTCAGTTACTACAACTTCCTGTGGTCGTACAAAGGCCAACTTGGTACCGTTGGATGCGGAATGGCCGATTATACCCACACAGGATTTGGTTTCAAGTGTCTAGGACCTTTCTATTTAGTTATTCCTAACCCTAATCCTATATGAATCCCCGCCCCTGACAAAGCCCTGTCGGCCAGGGTGGTTGCTGTAGGCAAGTAAGCCCTGTTCATCCCCTGCAAATGAATGGGCAAATGCTCTGCCAGACGCAAAGCATGTTTTATGTTTACCTTTAGGACACCTAGACAGACTCCTTCCAAAACTGCCAAATGCATTTTAAGCTCATCATTTTTTACACAAGCAATGCCCTGGAGGTTAGAAGGGGTGGAGCCTACATTCCCAGGGACTTGGGAGTGGCTGGTCTTGCCTGACATGGGTGGGACATTTGACAAAGTGAAGGAAAGACTCTTGGCTGGAAGCAGCCTCTTCCTCTTTAGTATATTGGTGAGTATCCCCACCATATCATTCCACTCAAAAGGCCTGAAACAACTGCCAAATGCATTTTAAGCTCATCATTTTTTACACAAGCAATGCCCTGGAGGTTAGAAGGGGTGGAGCCTACATTCCCTGGGACCTGGGAGTGGCTGGTCTTGCCTGACATGGGTGGGAAATTTGACAAAGTGAAGGAAAGACTCTTGGCTGGAAGCAGCCTCTTCCTCTTTAGTATAGTGGTGAGTATCCCCACCATATCATTCCACTCAAAAAGGCCTGAAACAATATAGACTCAACACAGTCTAGGTCTGTATATCCATAACTCCGGAACCCAAGCACCTACACATTTGAAACTTTCAGCAGTTGCGAAGGGGCTCTGGCCGCGCCGGCACACCAAATTACACGCCGCTGGGACCTTCCGGGCGGAAGTTATTCAAGAAAAAACACTTCCGGATGTCAGTTACTACAACTTCCTGTGGTCGTACAAAGGCCAACTTGGTACCGTTGGATGCGGAATGGCCGATTATACCCACACAGGATTTGGTTTCAAGTGTCTAGGACCTTTCTATTTAGTTATTCCTAACCCTAATCCTATATGAATCCCCGCCCCTGACAAAGCCCTGTCGGCCAGGGTGGTTGCTGTAGGCAAGCAAGCCCTGTTCATCCCCTGCAAATGAATGGGCAAATGCTCTGCCAGACGCAAAGCATGTTTTATGTGCACCTTTAGGACACCTAGACAGACTCCTTCCAAAACTGCCAAATGCATTTTAAGCTCATCATTTTTTACACAAGCAATGCCCTGGAGGTTAGAAGGGGTGGAGCCTACATTCCCTGGGACCTGGGAGTGGCTGGTCTTGCCTGACATGGGTGGGAAATTTGACAAAGTGAAGGAAAGACTCTTGGCTGGAAGCAGCCTCTTCCTCTTTAGTATAGTGGTGAGTATCCCCACCATATCATTCCACTCAAAAAGGCCTGAAACAATATAGACTCAACACAGTCTAGGTCTGTATATCCATAACTCCGGAACCCAAGCACCTACACATTTGAAACTTTCAGCAGTTGCGAAGGGGCTCTGGCCGCGCCGGCACACCAAATTACACGCCGCTGGGACCTTCCGGGCGGAAGTTATTCAAGAAAAAACACTTCCGGATGTCAGTTACTACAACTTCCTGTGGTCGTACAAAGGCCAACTTGGTACCGTTGGATGCGGAATGGCCGATTATACCCACACAGGATTTGGTTTCAAGTGTCTAGGACCTTTCTATTTAGTTATTCCTAACCCTAATCCTATATGAATCCCCGCCCCTGACAAAGCCCTGTCGGCCAGGGTGGTTGCTGTAGGCAAGCAAGCCCTGTTCATCCCCTGCAAATGAATGGGCAAATGCTCTGCCAGACGCAAAGCATGTTTTATGTGCACCTTTAGGACACCTAGACAGACTCCTTCCAAAACTGCCAAATGCATTTTAAGCTCATCATTTTTTACACAAGCAATGCCCTGGAGGTTAGAAGGGGTGGAGCCTACATTCCCTGGGACCTGGGAGTGGCTGGTCTTGCCTGACATGGGTGGGAAATTTGACAAAGTGAAGGAAAGACTCTTGGCTGGAAGCAGCCTCTTCCTCTTTAGTATAGTGGTGAGTATCCCCACCATATCATTCCACTCAAAAAGGCCTGAAACAATATAGACTCAACACAGTCTAGGTCTGTATATCCATAACTCCGGAACCCAAGCACCTACACATTTGAAACTTTCAGCAGTTGCGAAGGGGCTCTGGCCGCGCCGGCACACCAAATTACACGCCGCTGGGACCTTCCGGGCGGAAGTTATTCAAGAAAAAACACTTCCGGATGTCAGTTACTACAACTTCCTGTGGTCGTACAAAGGCCAACTTGGTACCGTTGGATGCGGAATGGCCGATTATACCCACACAGGATTTGGTTTCAAGTGTCTAGGACCTTTCTATTTAGTTATTCCTAACCCTAATCCTATATGAATCCCCGCCCCTGACAAAGCCCTGTCGGCCAGGGTGGTTGCTGTAGGCAAGCAAGCCCTGTTCATCCCCTGCAAATGAATGGGCAAATGCTCTGCCAGACGCAAAGCATGTTTTATGTGCACCTTTAGGACACCTAGACAGACTCCTTCCAAAACTGCCAAATGCATTTTAAGCTCATCATTTTTTACACAAGCAATGCCCTGGAGGTTAGAAGGGGTGGAGCCTACATTCCCTGGGACCTGGGAGTGGCTGGTCTTGCCTGACATGGGTGGGAAATTTGACAAAGTGAAGGAAAGACTCTTGGCTGGAAGCAGCCTCTTCCTCTTTAGTATAGTGGTGAGTATCCCCACCATATCATTCCACTCAAAAAGGCCTGAAACAATATAGACTCAACACAGTCTAGGTCTGTATATCCATAACTCCGGAACCCAAGCACCTACACATTTGAAACTTTCAGCAGTTGCGAAGGGGCTCTGGCCGCGCCGGCACACCAAATTACACGCCGCTGGGACCTTCCGGGCGGAAGTTATTCAAGAAAAAACACTTCCGGATGTCAGTTACTACAACTTCCTTTGGTCGTACAAAGGCCAACTTGGTACCGTTGGATGCGGAATGGCCGATTATACCCACACAGGATTTGGTTTCAAGTGTCTAGGACCTTTCTATTTAGTTATTCCTAACCCTAATCCTATATGAATCCCCGCCCCTGACAAAGCCCTGTCGGCCAGGGTGGTTGCTGTAGGCAAGTAAGCCCTGTTCATCCCCTGCAAATGAATGGGCAAATGCTCTGCCAGACGCAAAGCATGTTTTATGTTTACCTTTAGGACACCTAGACAGACTCCTTCCAAAACTGCCAAATGCATTTTAAGCTCATCATTTTTTACACAAGCAATGCCCTGGAGGTTAGAAGGGGTGGAGCCTACATTCCCAGGGACTTGGGAGTGGCTGGTCTTGCCTGACATGGGTGGGACATTTGACAAAGTGAAGGAAAGACTCTTGGCTGGAAGCAGCCTCTTCCTCTTTAGTATATTGGTGAGTATCCCCACCATATCATTCCACTCAAAAGGCCTGAAACAACTGCCAAATGCATTTTAAGCTCATCATTTTTTACACAAGCAATGCCCTGGAGGTTAGAAGGGGTGGAGCCTACATTCCCTGGGACCTGGGAGTGGCTGGTCTTGCCTGACATGGGTGGGAAATTTGACAAAGTGAAGGAAAGACTCTTGGCTGGAAGCAGCCTCTTCCTCTTTAGTATAGTGGTGAGTATCCCCACCATATCATTCCACTCAAAAAGGCCTGAAACAATATAGACTCAACACAGTCTAGGTCTGTATATCCATAACTCCGGAACCCAAGCACCTACACATTTGAAACTTTCAGCAGTTGCGAAGGGGCTCTGGCCGCGCCGGCACACCAAATTACACGCCGCTGGGACCTTCCGGGCGGAAGTTATTCAAGAAAAAACACTTCCGGATGTCAGTTACTACAACTTCCTGTGGTCGTACAAAGGCCAACTTGGTACCGTTGGATGCGGAATGGCCGATTATACCCACACAGGATTTGGTTTCAAGTGTCTAGGACCTTTCTATTTAGTTATTCCTAACCCTAATCCTATATGAATCCCCGCCCTGACAAAGCCCTGTCGGCCAGGGTGGTTGCTGTAGGCAAGTAAGCCCTGTTCATCCCCTGCAAATGAATGGGCAAATGCTCTGCCAGACGCAAAGCATGTTTTATGTTTACCTTTAGGACACCTAGACAGACTCCTTCCAAAACTGCCAAATGCATTTTAAGCTCATCATTTTTTACACAAGCAATGCCCTGGAGGTTAGAAGGGGTGGAGCCTACATTCCCAGGGACTTGGGAGTGGCTGGTCTTGGCCTGACATGGGTGGGACATTTGACAAAGTGAAGGAAAGACTCTTGGCTGGAAGCAGCCTCTTCCTCTTTAGTATATTGGTGAGTATCCCCACCATATCATTCCACTCAAAAGGCCTGAAACAACTGCCAAATGCATTTTAAGCTCATCATTTTTTACACAAGCAATGCCCTGGAGGTTAGAAGGGGTGGAGCCTACATTCCCTGGGACCTGGGAGTGGCTGGTCTTGCCTGACATGGGTGGGAAATTTGACAAAGTGAAGGAAAGACTCTTGGCTGGAAGCAGCCTCTTCCTCTTTAGTATAGTGGTGAGTATCCCCACCATATCATTCCACTCAAAAAGGCCTGAAACAATATAGACTCAACACAGTCTAGGTCTGTATATCCATAACTCCGGAACCCAAGCACCTACACATTTGAAACTTTCAGCAGTTGCGAAGGGGCTCTGGCCGCGCCGGCACACCAAATTACACGCCGCTGGGACCTTCCGGGCGGAAGTTATTCAAGAAAAAACACTTCCGGATGTCAGTTACTACAACTTCCTGTGGTCGTACAAAGGCCAACTTGGTACCGTTGGATGCGGAATGGCCGATTATACCCACACAGGATTTGGTTTCAAGTGTCTAGGACCTTTCTATTTAGTTATTCCTAACCCTAATCCTATATGAATCCCCGCCCCTGACAAAGCCCTGTCGGCCAGGGTGGTTGCTGTAGGCAAGCAAGCCCTGTTCATCCCCTGCAAATGAATGGGCAAATGCTCTGCCAGACGCAAAGCATGTTTTATGTGCACCTTTAGGACACCTAGACAGACTCCTTCCAAAACTGCCAAATGCATTTTAAGCTCATCATTTTTTACACAAGCAATGCCCTGGAGGTTAGAAGGGGTGGAGCCTACATTCCCTGGGACCTGGGAGTGGCTGGTCTTGCCTGACATGGGTGGGAAATTTGACAAAGTGAAGGAAAGACTCTTGGCTGGAAGCAGCCTCTTCCTCTTTAGTATAGTGGTGAGTATCCCCACCATATCATTCCACTCAAAAAGGCCTGAAACAATATAGACTCAACACAGTCTAGGTCTGTATATCCATAACTCCGGAACCCAAGCACCTACACATTTGAAACTTTCAGCAGTTGCGAAGGGGCTCTGGCCGCGCCGGCACACCAAATTACACGCCGCTGGGACCTTCCGGGCGGAAGTTATTCAAGAAAAAAACACTTCCGGATGTCAGTTACTACAACTTCCTGTGGTCGTACAAAGGCCAACTTGGTACCGTTGGATGCGGAATGGCCGATTATACCCACACAGGATTTGGTTTCAAGTGTCTAGGACCTTTCTATTTAGTTATTCCTAACCCTAATCCTATATGAATCCCCGCCCCTGACAAAGCCCTGTCGGCCAGGGTGGTTGCTGTAGGCAAGCAAGCCCTGTTCATCCCCTGCAAATGAATGGGCAAATGCTCTGCCAGACGCAAAGCATGTTTTATGTGCACCTTTAGGACACCTAGACAGACTCCTTCCAAAACTGCCAAATGCATTTTAAGCTCATCATTTTTTACACAAGCAATGCCCTGGAGGTTAGAAGGGGTGGAGCCTACATTCCCTGGGACCTGGGAGTGGCTGGTCTTGCCTGACATGGGTGGGAAATTTGACAAAGTGAAGGAAAGACTCTTGGCTGGAAGCAGCCTCTTCCTCTTTAGTATAGTGGTGAGTATCCCCACCATATCATTCCACTCAAAAAGGCCTGAAACAATATAGACTCAACACAGTCTAGGTCTGTATATCCATAACTCCGGAACCCAAGCACCTACACATTTGAAACTTTCAGCAGTTGCGAAGGGGCTCTGGCCGCGCCGGCACACCAAATTACACGCCGCTGGGACCTTCCGGGCGGAAGTTATTCAAGAAAAAACACTTCCGGATGTCAGTTACTACAACTTCCTGTGGTCGTACAAAGGCCAACTTGGTACCGTTGGATGCGGAATGGCCGATTATACCCACACAGGATTTGGTTTCAAGTGTCTAGGACCTTTCTATTTAGTTATTCCTAACCCTAATCCTATATGAATCCCCGCCCCTGACAAAGCCCTGTCGGCCAGGGTGGTTGCTGTAGGCAAGCAAGCCCTGTTCATCCCCTGCAAATGAATGGGCAAATGCTCTGCCAGACGCAAAGCATGTTTTATGTTTACCTTTAGGACACCTAGACAGACTCCTTCCAAAACTGCCAAATGCATTTTAAGCTCATCATTTTTTACACAAGCAATGCCCTGGAGGTTAGAAGGGGTGGAGCCTACATTCCCAGGGACTTGGGAGTGGCTGGTCTTGCCTGACATGGGTGGGACATTTGACAAAGTGAAGGAAAGACTCTTGGCTGGAAGCAGCCTCTTCCTCTTTAGTATATTGGTGAGTATCCCCACCATATCATTCCACTCAAAAGGCCTGAAACAAACTGCCAAATGCATTTTAAGCTCATCATTTTTTACACAAGCAATGCCCTGGAGGTTAGAAGGGGGTGGAGCCTACATTCCCTGGGACCTGGGAGTGGCTGGTCTTGCCTGACATGGGTGGGAAATTTGACAAAGTGAAGGAAAGACTCTTGGCTGGAAGCAGCCTCTTCCTCTTTAGTATAGTGGTGAGTATCCCCACCATATCATTCCACTCAAAAAGGCCTGAAACAATATAGACTCAACACAGTCTAGGTCTGTATATCCATAACTCCGGAACCCAAGCACCTACACATTTGAAACTTTCAGCAGTTGCGAAGGGGCTCTGGCCGCGCCGGCACACCAAATTACACGCCGCTGGGACCTTCCGGGCGGAAGTTATTCAAGAAAAAACACTTCCGGATGTCAGTTACTACAACTTCCTGTGGTCGTACAAAGGCCAACTTGGTACCGTTGGATGCGGAATGGCCGATTATACCCACACAGGATTTGGTTTCAAGTGTCTAGGACCTTTCTATTTAGTTATTCCTAACCCTAATCCTATATGAATCCCCGCCCCTGACAAAGCCCTGTCGGCCAGGGTGGTTGCTGTAGGCAAGCAAGCCCTGTTCATCCCCTGCAAATGAATGGGCAAATGCTCTGCCAGACGCAAAGCATGTTTTATGTGCACCTTTAGGACACCTAGACAGACTCCTTCCAAAACTGCCAAATGCATTTTAAGCTCATCATTTTTTACACAAGCAATGCCCTGGAGGTTAGAAGGGGTGGAGCCTACATTCCCTGGGACCTGGGAGTGGCTGGTCTTGCCTGACATGGGTGGGAAATTTGACAAAGTGAAGGAAAGACTCTTGGCTGGAAGCAGCCTCTTCCTCTTTAGTATAGTGGTGAGTATCCCCACCATATCATTCCACTCAAAAAGGCCTGAAACAATATAGACTCAACACAGTCTAGGTCTGTATATCCATAACTCCGGAACCCAAGCACCTACACATTTGAAACTTTCAGCAGTTGCGAAGGGGCTCTGGCCGCGCCGGCACACCAAATTACACGCCGCTGGGACCTTCCGGGCGGAAGTTATTCAAGAAAAAACACTTCCGGATGTCAGTTACTACAACTTCCTGTGGTCGTACAAAGGCCAACTTGGTACCGTTGGATGCGGAATGGCCGATTATACCCACACAGGATTTGGTTTCAAGTGTCTAGGACCTTTCTATTTAGTTATTCCTAACCCTAATCCTATATGAATCCCCGCCCCTGACAAAGCCCTGTCGGCCAGGGTGGTTGCTGTAGGCAAGCAAGCCCTGTTCATCCCCTGCAAATGAATGGGCAAATGCTCTGCCAGACGCAAAGCATGTTTTATGTGCACCTTTAGGACACCTAGACAGACTCCTTCCAAAACTGCCAAATGCATTTTAAGCTCATCATTTTTTACACAAGCAATGCCCTGGAGGTTAGAAGGGGTGGAGCCTACATTCCCTGGGACCTGGGAGTGGCTGGTCTTGCCTGACATGGGTGGGAAATTTGACAAAGTGAAGGAAAGACTCTTGGCTGGAAGCAGCCTCTTCCTCTTTAGTATAGTGGTGAGTATCCCCACCATATCATTCCACTCAAAAAGGCCTGAAACAATATAGACTCAACACAGTCTAGGTCTGTATATCCATAACTCCGGAACCCAAGCACCTACACATTTGAAACTTTCAGCAGTTGCGAAGGGGCTCTGGCCGCGCCGGCACACCAAATTACACGCCGCTGGGACCTTCCGGGCGGAAGTTATCAAGAAAAAACACTTCCGGATGTCAGTTACTACAACTTCCTTTGGAGTCGTACAAAGGCCAACTTGGTACCGTGGATGGCGGAATGGCCGATTATACCCACCACAGGATTTTGGTTTCCAAGGTCTAGGGACCTTTCTATTTAGTATCCTAACCCTACATCCTATATGAATCCCCGCCCCTGACAAAGCCCTGTCGGCCAGGGTGGTTGCTGTAGGCAAGCAAGCCCTGTTCATCCCCTGCAAATGAATGGGCAAATGCTCTGCCAGACGCAAAGCATGTTTTATGTGCACCTTTAGGACACCTAGACAGACTCCTTCCAAAACTGCCAAATGCATTTTAAGCTCATCATTTTTTACACAAGCAATGCCCTGGAGGTTAGAAGGGGTGGAGCCTACATTCCCAGGGACTTGGGAGTGGCTGGTCTTGCCTGACATGGGTGGGACATTTGACAAAGTGAAGGAAAGACTCTTGGCTGGAAGCAGCCTCTTCCTCTTTAGTATATTGGTGAGTATCCCCACCATATCATTCCACTCAAAAGGCCTGAAACAACTGCCAAATGCATTTTAAGCTCATCATTTTTTACACAAGCAATGCCCTGGAGGTTAGAAGGGGTGGAGCCTACATTCCCTGGGACCTGGGAGTGGCTGGTCTTGCCTGACATGGGTGGGAAATTTGACAAAGTGAAGGAAAGACTCTTGGCTGGAAGCAGCGTCTTCCTATTTAGTATAGTGGTGAGTATCCCCACCATATCATTCCACTCAAAAAGGCCTGAAACAATATAGACTCAACACAGTCTAGGTCTGTATATCCATAACTCCGGAACCCAAGCACCTACACATTTGAAACTTTCAGCAGTTGCGAAGGGGTTCTGGCCGCGCCGGCACACCAAATTACACGCCGCTGGGACCTTCCGGGCGGAAGTTATTCAAGAAAAAACACTTCCAGATGTCAGTTACTACAACTTCCTGTGGTCGTACAAAGGCCAACTTGGTACCGTTGGATGCGGAATGGCCGATTATACCCACACAGGATTTGGTTTCAAGTGTCTAGGACCTTTCTATTTAGTTATTCCTAACCCTAATCCTATATGAATCCCCGCCCCTGACAAAGCCCTGTCGGCCAGGGTGGTTGCTGTAGGCAAGCAAGCCCTGTTCATCCCCTGCAAATGAATGGGCAAATGCTCTGCCAGACGCAAAGCATGTTTTATGTGCACCTTTAGGACACCTAGACAGACTCCTTCCAAAACTGCCAAATGCATTTTAAGCTCATCATTTTTTACACAAGCAATGCCCTGGAGGTTAGAAGGGGTGGAGCCTACATTCCCTGGGACCTGGGAGTGGCTGGTCTTGCCTGACATGGGTGGGAAATTTGACAAAGTGAAGGAAAGACTCTTGGCTGGAAGCAGCCTCTTCCTCTTTAGTATAGTGGTGAGTATCCCCACCATATCATTCCACTCAAAAAGGCCTGAAACAATATGGACTCAACACAGTCTAGGTCTGTATATCCATAACTCCGGAACCCAAGCACCTACACATTTGAAACTTTCAGCAGTTGCGAAGGGGCTCTGGCCGCGCCGGCACACCAAATTACACGCCGCTGGGACCTTCCGGGCGGAAGTTATTCAAGAAAAAAACACTTCCAGATGTCAGTTACTACAACTTCCTGTGGTCGTACAAAGGCCAACTTGGTACCGTTGGATGCGGAATGGCCGATTATACCCACACAGGATTTGGTTTCAAGTGTCTAGGACCTTTCTATTTAGTTATTCCTAACCCTAATCCTATATGAATCCCCGCCCCTGACAAAGCCCTGTCGGCCAGGGTGGTTGCTGTAGGCAAGCAAGCCCTGTTCATCCCCTGCAAATGAATGGGCAAATGCTCTGCCAGACGCAAAGCATGTTTTATGTGCACCTTTAGGACACCTAGACAGACTCCTTCCAAAACTGCCAAATGCATTTTAAGCTCATCATTTTTTACACAAGCAATGCCCTGGAGGTTAGAAGGGGTGGAGCCTACATTCCCTGGGACCTGGGAGTGGCTGGTCTTGCCTGACACGGGTGGGAAATTTGACAAAGTGAAGGAAAGACTCTTGGCTGGAAGCAGCCTCTTCCTCTTTAGTATAGTGGTGAGTATCCCCACCATATCATTCCACTCAAAAAGGCCTGAAACAACTGCCAAATGCATTTTAAGCTCATCATTTTTTACACAAGCAATGCCCTGGAGGTTAGAAGGGGTGGAGCCTACATTCCCTGGGACCTGGGAGTGGCTGGTCTTGCCTGACATGGGTGGGAAATTTGACAAAGTGAAGGAAAGACTCTTGGCTGGAAGCAGCGTCTTCCTATTTAGTATAGTGGTGAGTAACCCCACCATATCATTCCACTCAAAAAGGCCTGAAACAATATAGACTCAACACAGTCTAGGTCTGTATATCCATAACTCCGGAACCCAAGCACCTACACATTTGAAACTTTCAGCAGTTGCGAAGGGGCTCTGGCCGCGCCGGCACACCAAATTACACGCCGCTGGGACCTTCCGGGCGGAAGTTATTCAAGAAAAAACACTTCCAGATGTCAGTTACTACAACTTCCTGTGGTCGTACAAAGGCCAACTTGGTACCGTTGGATGCGGAATGGCCGATTATACCCACACAGGATTTGGTTTCAAGTGTCTAGGACCTTTCTATTTAGTTATTCCTAACCCTAATCCTATATGAATCCCCGCCCCTGACAAAGCCCTGTCGGCCAGGGTGGTTGCTGTAGGCAAGCAAGCCCTGTTCATCCCCTGCAAATGAATGGGCAAATGCTCTGCCAGACGCAAAGCATGTTTTATGTGCACCTTTAGGACACCTAGACAGACTCCTTCCAAAACTGCCAAATGCATTTTAAGCTCATCATTTTTTACACAAGCAATGCCCTGGAGGTTAGAAGGGGTGGAGCCTACATTCCCAGGGACTTGGGAGTGGCTGGTCTTGCCTGACATGGGTGGGACATTTGACAAAGTGAAGGAAAGACTCTTGGCTGGAAGCAGCCTCTTCCTCTTTAGTATATTGGTGAGTATCCCCACCATATCATTCCACTCAAAAAGGCCTGAAACAACTGCCAAATGCATTTTAAGCTCATCATTTTTTACACAAGCAATGCCCTGGAGGTTAGAAGGGGTGGAGCCTACATTCCCTGGGACCTGGGAGTGGCTGGTCTTGCCTGACATGGGTGGGAAATTTGACAAAGTGAAGGAAAGACTCTTGGCTGGAAGCAGCGTCTTCCTATTTAGTATAGTGGTGAGTAACCCCACCATATCATTCCACTCAAAAAGGCCTGAAACAATATAGACTCAACACAGTCTAGGTCTGTATATCCATAACTCCGGAACCCAAGCACCTACACATTTGAAACTTTCAGCAGTTGCGAAGGGGTTCTGGCCGCGCCGGCACACCAAATTACACGCCGCTGGGACCTTCCGGGCGGAAGTTATTCAAGAAAAAACACTTCCAGATGTCAGTTACTACAACTTCCTGTGGTCGTACAAAGGCCAACTTGGTACCGTTGGATGCGGAATGGCCGATTATACCCACACAGGATTTGGTTTCAAGTGTCTAGGACCTTTCTATTTAGTTATTCCTAACCCTAATCCTATATGAATCCCCGCCCCTGACAAAGCCCTGTCGGCCAGGGTGGTTGCTGTAGGCAAGCAAGCCCTGTTCATCCCCTGCAAATGAATGGGCAAATGCTCTGCCAGACGCAAAGCATGTTTTATGTGCACCTTTAGGACACCTAGACAGACTCCTTCCAAAACTGCCAAATGCATTTTAAGCTCATCATTTTTTACACAAGCAATGCCCTGGAGGTTAGAAGGGGTGGAGCCTACATTCCCTGGGACCTGGGAGTGGCTGGTCTTGCCTGACATGGGTGGGAAATTTGACAAAGTGAAGGAAAGACTCTTGGCTGGAAGCAGCCTCTTCCTCTTTAGTATAGTGGTGAGTATCCCCACCATATCATTCCACTCAAAAAGGCCTGAAACAATATGGACTCAACACAGTCTAGGTCTGTATATCCATAACTCCGGAACCCAAGCACCTACACATTTGAAACTTTCAGCAGTTGCGAAGGGGCTCTGGCCGCGCCGGCACACCAAATTACACGCCGCTGGGACCTTCCGGGCGGAAGTTATTCAAGAAAAAACACTTCCAGATGTCAGTTACTACAACTTCCTGTGGTCGTACAAAGGCCAACTTGGTACCGTTGGATGCGGAATGGCCGATTATACCCACACAGGATTTGGTTTCAAGTGTCTAGGACCTTTCTATTTAGTTATTCCTAACCCTAATCCTATATGAATCCCCGCCCCTGACAAAGCCCTGTCGGCCAGGGTGGTTGCTGTAGGCAAGCAAGCCCTGTTCATCCCCTGCAAATGAATGGGCAAATGCTCTGCCAGACGCAAAGCATGTTTTATGTGCACCTTTAGGACACCTAGACAGACTCCTTCCAAAACTGCCAAATGCATTTTAAGCTCATCATTTTTTACACAAGCAATGCCCTGGAGGTTAGAAGGGGTGGAGCCTACATTCCCTGGGACCTGGGAGTGGCTGGTCTTGCCTGACACGGGTGGGAAATTTGACAAAGTGAAGGAAAGACTCTTGGCTGGAAGCAGCCTCTTCCTCTTTAGTATAGTGGTGAGTATCCCCACCATATCATTCCACTCAAAAAGGCCTGAAACAACTGCCAAATGCATTTTAAGCTCATCATTTTTTACACAAGCAATGCCCTGGAGGTTAGGAAGGGGTGGAGCCTACATTCCCTGGGACCTGGGAGTGGCTGGTCTTGCCTGACATGGGTGGGAAATTTGACAAAGTGAAGGAAAGACTCTTGGCTGGAAGCAGCGTCTTCCTATTTAGTATAGTGGTGAGTAACCCCACCATATCATTCCACTCAAAAAGGCCTGAAACAATATAGACTCAACACAGTCTAGGTCTGTATATCCATAACTCCGGAACCCAAGCACCTACACATTTGAAACTTTCAGCAGTTGCGAAGGGGCTCTGGCCGCGCCGGCACACCAAATTACACGCCGCTGGGACCTTCCGGGCGGAAGTTATTCAAGAAAAAACACTTCCAGATGTCAGTTACTACAACTTCCTGTGGTCGTACAAAGGCCAACTTGGTACCGTTGGATGCGGAATGGCCGATTATACCCACACAGGATTTGGTTTCAAGTGTCTAGGACCTTTCTATTTAGTTATTCCTAACCCTAATCCTATATGAATCCCCGCCCCTGACAAAGCCCTGTCGGCCAGGGTGGTTGCTGTAGGCAAGCAAGCCCTGTTCATCCCCTGCAAATGAATGGGCAAATGCTCTGCCAGACGCAAAGCATGTTTTATGTGCACCTTTAGGACACCTAGACAGACTCCTTCCAAAACTGCCAAATGCATTTTAAGCTCATCATTTTTTACACAAGCAATGCCCTGGAGGTTAGAAGGGGTGGAGCCTACATTCCCTGGGACCTGGGAGTGGCTGGTCTTGCCTGACACGGGTGGGAAATTTGACAAAGTGAAGGAAAGACTCTTGGCTGGAAGCAGCCTCTTCCTCTTTAGTATAGTGGTGAGTATCCCCACCATATCATTCCACTCAAAAAGGCCTGAAACAATATAGACTCAACACAGTCTAGGTCTGTATATCCATAACTCCGGAACCCAAGCACCTACACATTTGAAACTTTCAGCAGTTGCGAAGGGGCTCTGGCCGCGCCGGCACACCAAATTACACGCCGCTGGGACCTTCCGGGCGGAAGTTATTCAAGAAAAAACACTTCCGGATGTCAGTTACTACAACTTCCTTTGGTCGTACAAAGGCCAACTTGGTACCGTTGGATGCGGAATGGCCGATTATACCCACACAGGATTTGGTTTCAAGTGTCTAGGACCTTTCTATTTAGAGTTATTCCTAACCCTAATCCTAAAGCTAATCCTAGGTTTTAACATTGCTTTAATGGGAGACAGATACAGGAGTGATGGTGGCTTATTGACTTTGCCACGAGGTCTCGAGCAAGCCCAAGTTCGGAAGCCTCTCTCGTCTTTTTGGTTTCCCTAGCCTAAGTATCACATTTGGGAATAAACCCTTCCCAACCCTTCTCTCAAAATGTGGAACGCTTCACGAATTTGCGTGTCATCCTTGCGCCTACTGCTGAAGGATCTACTCTACATCTACGTGGTACATTGTTGTACATTGCAACTTCCGCCTGTTGAAGCCAAAACCACAATTCACAAGGCTTCATTGGTCTGTCCTACTCAGCAAGTCTGCTGTGATTGGCTGCCTTGCCTGCCGGTTAGCTGCCTGGAGCCTAGAGCCCTCCCCCACTTCCTTGTTTCATAGACAGGTCAGATAAACGCAAATAATCGGAAAAAGAAAATAATATCAAAGTATTTGTGACGCTAGCTTGCTGTCATTCATGTCAGTTAACAAGCTCAGGTAAGGCAAGGTTTAATTTGAGCTCTCGATCGCCGTGAAATGTGTTAACAATATAATGAACCTGTCTAGCTAGCCTGCTGTCATTCATCTAGGTTAACCAGGTAGGGCAATGTTTAATTTACAGTTTCGATCGCCGCGAAATGTGTTAACAATATAATGAACCTGTCTAGCTAGCTTGCTGTCATTCATTTCCGTTAACAAGCTCAGGTAAGGCAAGGTTTAATTTAAGCTCTCGATCGCCGTGAAATGTGTTAACAATATAATGAACCTGTCTAGCTAGCTTGCTGTCATTCATGTCAGTTAACAAGCTCAGGTAAGGCAAGGTTTAATTTAAGCTCTCGATCGTGGTGAAATGCGTTTAGAATACAAACAGAGTGTTTGTCTAGTTTAGTCTGCCATCATTCACGTAATTTGACAAATGTTTCTTTTGTTTTAACTATTCTGTCTTTATAAGTAATTGTTTGTTGTAAATGTAATTGTATTGTGTTATTAAAAGTTTGTTTATAAGTACTTGATTGTGTAATTTCATTATTCTATATATGTCTTTGTAAGTAGTTGTGAAGAATATTTAAGTAGCCATGTGCCTCTGGAGCAGAAACAACACACGTCTGTTTTCGTCGCACATTCGTCGCACAAAAGCCTGTCGTCCCGTTTTTCGTAAATTAACATGGCGCTGGCCACCGTGAAGAACCATTACCTCCTTTTGCGCTTCCTGTTTCACGTTCATCTCTATACCTCTGTCTCATCTTGTCTCATCTGTCTCATCTGTGAACTTCCTGTCCAGCGGAACATTCATCTCTGCTGTGATTGGCTATGCCTCTGTCTCATCTGTGAACTTCCTGTCCCATTCACAGCGATCAACTTCCGCAATTAGAGAGTTTTCTGACAGTTGGAAAAGGTAAGCTAAAATTGTTTCGATGGCGTTAAAACATTGTTTTCAAAGTATTTGTCTAGCTAGCTCGCTGTCATTCATGTAAGTTAACAATCTCAGGTAAGGCCAGGTTTAATTTAAACTTTAGATTGCGGTAAAATGCGTTTAATGCCCGCTAGCATTCACGTAATTTGTCAAATCAGTTTGACTACGCAGTTTCATATGACTAACCATATTCATCTTAATAATATTAATTGGAAAAGGTAAGCTAAAATGATTTGTTTGTTACATTCTGTGTTAGAACAATAAAGTGTAATCTATGCTAAATGTATTGTGTAGGTGTATTGTATTAGCAAACTGTGTAACTATATTAGCAAACTCTAAATCAAGGTTACAATTTGTCATTTGGGTTTAATTCATAGTTTCGAAGGCGTTAAAAATGAGTTTCAAAGTATTTGTCTAGCTAGCTTACTGTCATTCATGTAAGTTAACAATCTCAGGTAAGGCCAGGTGTAATTTAAACTGTAGATCGCGGTAAAATGCGTTTAGAATATAACCAAAGTTCTTGACTAACTTAGCCTGCTAACATTCATGTTATTTGTCAGGCAGCTATGTCAAGGTTGAATTTAAACTTTGATTGCAGTTTAATCTGCGTAAAATTGTGCTTAAAGTACTTGTGTATCTAGCTTGCTTTCATTCATGTAAATTAGTAAATAATATGCATGAACAAAAGAGTGTGTGTACTGCACATAGCTATCATCTACAGGGAATGCATATAGTTGATGTGTATATAATGTGTGTTTTTTTTTACCAATGTATTTACCGAGTGTCATCTCTAACTTAAGAAGGGAGGGGAGCCCCAGAATTGGCATGAGATGCTGGCCGAGAGCGAGGTGCAGTTCGGGCAGTACAGGGGGAAGACGTTCCGGTGGCTGCTGGAGAACGACGTGGGATACGCGTGCAGCATCATCGCGTCCCACGGGAGAGAGAGAGGGAGAGCGGGGACCCCAGCCAGACGCCCCTCATGGTGCAGAAGGATTCCCTCACCTCCTACGCCATGCCGTTTGTCTTTCGGCTCACCGCACAGGCGGTGAATTGGGAGGCCTTCCTGTGTTCTTTAATGTCTTTGCCTTCCTCCCGGGCACTACGCTCCTTCTCCTGCTGGACCTTCCACCTCCAGGCGGTGGTGGGAAATACCAAAACTTCACTGGCACCGTCAGCTTAATCTGGCCCTGCTGGTTGTTATGGAAAAAGGCCTCACTCACCCACTCCTGCATCTCAACAGGGAGGCTTTTCCTCCAGCTCCTGGGGATTAGCAAATTCTGCAAAATATAAAGTTTGTTACTAGACATGACTACCAGACTACCAGACTCACAAACAGTTTTTACCCCCAGGCTTTTAGGCTTCTGAATCAGCAACACTGAACAGTCGCCATCACCTTGTACTTCACACCCATACAAATACACTTGCTACATATATATATATATATATAAGCACATATTTTTTATCTTATTTACTTTAATATTCCCCACCCTGGAAACTGCCCTTCTTGTATTTCAAACTGTTGTTACTTGTTATATGTTATAGTGTTATATGTTATTTCGTCGCCCGTGCCAGCGCATCATCCTCCTCCTCCTCAGCCTCAGCCACCCCGTCCACCAGCGTCACCCCATCCACCAGCGCTGGTGCCACGAGCGCCCCCTCCACAGCCACCACTGCTCCATCCGCCAGCTCCTCCGCCCCTGCTGGAGCAGTTCCACGCTCCACCGCCTGGAGGTGGAAGGTCCAGCAGGAGAAAGAGCGTCGTGCCCGGGAGGAAGGCAGAGACTTGAAAGACTATAATAAGGCCTCCCACTTCACCTGCAGGCTCTGTGGCCAACCAAAGACTAGAGAAAAAGGCCACAGTAAATAGTTATAGTGTGTGTGTGTGTGTGTGTGTGTGTGTGTGTGTGTATATATATATATGTAAATATCTTTTAATAAATACTTTTTCTTTTTTAAAAACAAATTGACTTGTGTTTCTTTCATTAATATTAAAGTTAGGTAAAAAAAAGCCCCGTGTCTGCCAGCTGTGTGGCCAGCCACAGCAGAAGGACTATGACCACAGCCAGTTTGGTATAACTGGCGCTGTGGCTGGCTGAAAGGAGGAAGAAATGAAGACAAGAGACATTTTTTATGTATACTTTTATTTTTAATTTTCATTTATTTTATTACATTCGTTTGTTTTAATGAATAAAAGGTTGTTGGGTTCCCAAAAAGTATGACTTCCTTGTTCTTTCTTTCCCGATTCACAGCGTGTTTGTCTAGCCGGGTGTCTGCCTTTGTTTTGAATTTTAAAGTAGCCATGTGCCTGTGTGCCGGAAACAACAACAGAACTTCCGCTATTGGTCTCATCTCTGTCTCATCTACAGGTGTAATGTTCCATCTTAACCACAAACGTTCAGGAAACATAGATAGACGCGTTCTGCAGAGCTGATTTTTCACATACTTTTCCAATTGGGTCTCCCCTTCGAAAGCAACAAAATGTTTCTGGGTTTTCGAGATTCAAAACCGCCACATCAGCGCAGGCTTTGAAACCGAGAAGAACGTGCACCATCCTTTGCGCCTACTGCTGAAGGATCTACTCTACATCTACGTGGTACATTGTTGTACATTGCAACTTCCGCCTGTTGAAGCCAAAACCACAATTCACAAGGCTTCATTGGTCTGTCCTACTCAGCAAGTCTGCTGTGATTGGCTGCCTTGCCTGCCGGTTAGCTGCCTGGAGCCTAGAGCCCTTCCCCACTTCCTTGTTTCATAGACAGGTCAGATAAACGCAAATAATCGGAAAAAGAAAATAATATCAAAGTATTTGTGACGCTAGCTTGCTGTCATTCATGTCAGTTAACAAGCTCAGGTAAGACAAGGTTTAATTTGAGCTCTCGATCGCCGTGAAATGTGTTAACAATATAATGAACTTGTCTAGCTAGCTTGCTGTCATTCATCTAGGTTAACCAGGTAGGGCAATGTTTAATTTACAGTTTCGATCGCCGCGAAATGTGTTAACAATATAATGAACCTGTCTAGCTAGCTTGCTGTCATTCATGTCAGTTAACAAGCTCAGGTAAGGCAAGGTTTAATTTAAGCTCTCGATCGTGGTGAAATGCGTTTAGAATACAAACAGAGTGTTTGTCTGGTTTAGTCTGCCATCATTCACGTAATTTGACAAATATTTCTTTTGTTTTAACTATTCTGTCTTTATAAGTAATTGTTTGTTGTAAATGTAATTGTATTGTGTTATTAAAAGTTTGTTTATAAGTACTTGATTGTGTAATTTCATTATTCTATATATGTCTTTGTAAGTAGTTGTGAAGAATATTTAAGTAGCCATGTGCCTCTGGAGCGGAAACAACACACGTCTGTTTTCGTTGCACAAAAAGCCTGTCGTCCCGTTTTTCGTAAATTAACATGGCGCTGGCCACCGTGAAGAACCATTACCTCCTTTTGCGCAGGGGCCATGCTAATCTTCTCTGTATCGATCCAATTTTAGTAGGTGTGCTGCCGTAGCAAGCACAAAGAGTACCTCCCTCCCCAAGGTATATGAATCCCCGGCCCTGACAAAGCCCTGTCGGCCAGGGTGTGAGCTGTAGGCAAGCAAGCCCTGTTCATCCCCTGCAAATGTCCCATGAATGGGCAAATGCTCTGCCAGACGCAAAGCACGTTTTATGTGCACCTTTAGGACACCTAGACAGACTGCTTCCAAAACTGCCAAATGCATTTTAAGCTCATCATTTTTGACACAAGCAAAGCCCTGGAGGTTAGAAGGGGCGGAGCCTACATTCCCTGGGACTTGGGAGTGGGTGGTGTTGCCTGACATGGGTGGGACATTTGACAAAGTGGAGGAAAGACTCTTGGCTGGTAGCAGCCTCTTCCTCTTTAGTACAGTGGTGAGTATCCCCACCTGTCACGCGGGAGACCGGGGTTCGATTCCCACCATATCACAGAAAAGGAGAACGTCGTCCACCCTGGGCCGCCAACCCATAACTCCGGAACCCAAGCACTTACACATTTGAAACTGACAAATGACAAGCCCCTGGGACCATCCGGGCGGAAGTTATTCAAGAAAAACCACTTCCGGGTGTCAGTTACTACAACTTCCTGTGGTCGTACAAAGGCCAACTTGGTACCATTGGATGCGGAATGGCCGATAATACCCACACATAATTTGGTTTCAAGTGTCTAGGACCTTCCTATTTAGAGTTATTCCTAACCCTAATCCTAAAGATTAATACTAGGTTTTAACATTCATGTAATGGGAGACAGATACAGGAGTGATGGTGGCTATGTATGACTTTGCCACAAGGTCTCGAGCAAGCCCGAGTTCGGAAGCCTCTCTCGTCTTTTTGGTTTCCCTAGCCCTAATATCAAACTTGGGAATAAACCCTTCCTAGCCCTTCTCTCAAAATGTGGAACGCTTCACGAATTTGCGTGTCATCCTTGCGCCTACTGCTGAAGGATCTACTCTACATCTACGTGGTACATTGTTGTACATTGCAACTTCCGCCTGTTGAAGCCAAAACCACAATTCACAAGGCTTCATTGGTCTGTCCTACTCAGCAAGTCTGCTGTGATTGGCTGCCTTGCCTGCCGGTTAGCTGCCTGGAGCCTAGAGCCCTCCCCCACTTCCTTGTTTCATAGACAGGTCAGATAAACGCAAATAATCGGAAAAAGAAAATAATATCAAAGTATTTGTGACGCTAGCTTGCTGTCATTCATGTCAGTTAACAAGCTCAGGTAAGGCAAGGTTTAATTTGAGCTCTCGATCGCCGTGAAATGTGTTAACAATATAATGAACCTGTCTAGCTAGCCTGCTGTCATTCATCTAGGTTAACCAGGTAGGGCAATGTTTAATTTACAGTTTCGATCGCCGCGAAATGTGTTAACAATATAATGAACCTGTCTAGCTAGCTTGCTGTCATTCATTTCCGTTAACAAGCTCAGGTAAGGCAAGGTTTAATTTAAGCTCTCGATCGCCGTGAAATGTGTTAACAATATAATGAACCTGTCTAGCTAGCTTGCTGTCATTCATGTCAGTTAACAAGCTCAGGTAAGGCAAGGTTTAATTTAAGCTCTCGATCGTGGTGAAATGCGTTTAGAATACAAACAGAGTGTTTGTCTAGTTTAGTCTGCCATCATTCACGTAATTTGACAAATGTTTCTTTTGTTTTAACTATTCTGTCTTTATAAGTAATTGTTTGTTGTAAATGTAATTGTATTGTGTTATTAAAAGTTTGTTTATAAGTACTTGATTGTGTAATTTCATTATTCTATATATGTCTTTGTAAGTAGTTGTGAAGAATATTTAAGTAGCCATGTGCCTCTGGAGCGGAAACAACACACGTCTGTTTTCGTTGCACATTCGTCGCACAAAAAGCCTGTCGTCCCGTTTTTCGTAAATTAACATGGCGCTGGCCACCGTGAAGAACCATTACCTCCTTTTGCGCCTACTGCTGAAGGATCTACTCTACATCTACGTGGTACATTGTTGTACATTGCAACTTCCGCCTGTTGAAGCCAAAACCACAATTCACAAGGCTTCATTGGTCTGTCCTACTCAGCAAGTCTGCTGTGATTGGCTGCCTTGCCTGCCGGTTAGCTGCCTGGAGCCTAGAGCCCTCCCCCACTTCCTTGTTTCATAGACAGGTCAGATAAACGCAAATAATCGGAAAAAGAAAATAATATCAAAGTATTTGTGACGCTAGCTTGCTGTCATTCATGTCAGTTAACAAGCTCAGGTAAGGCAAGGTTTAATTTGAGCTCTCGATCGCCGTGAAATGTGTTAACAATATAATGAACTTGTCTAGCTAGCTTGCTGTCATTCATCTAGGTTAACCAGGTAGGGCAATGTTTAATTTACAGTTTCGATCGCCGCGAAATGTGTTAACAATATAATGAACCTGTCTAGCTAGCTTGCTGTCATTCATTTCCGTTAACAAGCTCAGGTAAGGCAAGGTTTAATTTAAGCTCTCGATCGCCGTGAAATGTGTTAACAATATAATGAACCTGTCTAGCTAGCTTGCTGTCATTCATGTCAGTTAACAAGCTCAGGTAAGGCAAGGTTTAATTTAAGCTCTCGATCGTGGTGAAATGCGTTTAGAATACAAACAGAGTGTTTGTCTAGTTTAGTCTGCCATCATTCACGTAATTTGACAAATGTTTCTTTTGTTTTAACTATTCTGTCTTTATAAGTAATTGTTTGTTGTAAATGTAATTGTATTGTGTTATTAAAAGTTTGTTTATAAGTACTTGATTGTGTAATTTCATTATTCTATATATGTCTTTGTAAGTAGTTGTGAAGAATATTTAAGTAGCCATGTGCCTCTGGAGCGGAAACAACACACGTCTGTTTTCGTTGCACATTCGTCGCACAAAAAGCCTGTCGTCCCGTTTTTCGTAAATTAACATGGCGCTGGCCACCGTGAAGAACCATTACCTCCTTTTGCGCTTCCTGTTTCACGTTCATCTCTATACCTCTGTCTCATCTTGTCTCATCTGTCTCATCTGTGAACTTCCTGTCCAGCGGAACATTCATCTCTGCTGTGATTGGCTATGCCTCTGTCTCATCTGTGAACTTCCTGTCCCATTCACAGCGATCAACTTCCGCAATTAGAGAGTTTTCTGACAGTTGGAAAAGGTAAGCTAAAATTGTTTCGATGGCGTTAAAACATTGTTTTCAAAGTATTTGTCTAGCTAGCTCGCTGTCATTCATGTAAGTTAACAATCTCAGGTAAGGCCAGGTTTAATTTAAACTTTAGATTGCGGTAAAATGCGTTTAATGCCCGCTAGCATTCACGTAATTTGTCAAATCAGTTTGACTACGCAGTTTCATATGACTAACCATATTCATCTTAATAATATTAATTGGAAAAGGTAAGCTAAAATGATTTGTTTGTTACATTCTGTGTTAGAACAATAAAGTGTAATCTATGCTAAATGTATTGTGTAGGTGTATTGTATTAGCAAACTGTGTAACTATATTAGCAAACTCTAAATCAAGGTTACAATTTGTCATTTGGGTTTAATTCATAGTTTCGAAGGCGTTAAAAATGAGTTTCAAAGTATTTGTCTAGCTAGCTTACTGTCATTCATGTAAGTTAACAATCTCAGGTAAGGCCAGGTGTAATTTAAACTGTAGATCGCGGTAAAATGCGTTTAGAATATAACCAAAGTTCTTGACTAACTTAGCCTGCTAACATTCATGTTATTTGTCAGGCAGCTATGTCAAGGTTGAATTTAAACTTTGATTGCAGTTTAATCTGCGTAAAATTGTGCTTAAAGTACTTGTGTATCTAGCTTGCTTTCATTCATGTAAATTAGTAAATAATATGCATGAACAAAAGAGTGTGTGTACTGCACATAGCTATCATCTACAGGGAATGCATATAGTTGATGTGTATATAATGTGTGTTTTTTTTTACCAATGTATTTACAGAGTGTCATCTCTAACTTAAGAAGGGAGGGGAGCCCCAGAATTGGCATGAGATGCTGGCCGAGAGCGAGGTGCAGTTCGGGCAGTACAGGGGGAAGACGTTCCGGTGGCTGCTGGAGAACGACGTGGGATACGCGTGCAGCATCATCGCGTCCCACGGGAGAGAGAGAGGGAGAGCGGGGACCCCAGCCAGACGCCCCTCATGGTGCAGAAGGATTCCCTCACCTCCTACGCCATGCCGTTTGTCTTTCGGCTCACCGCACAGGCGGTGAATTGGGAGGCCTTCCTGTGTTCTTTAATGTCTTTGCCTTCCTCCCGGGCACTACGCTCCTTCTCCTGCTGGACCTTCCACCTCCAGGCGGTGGTGGGAAATACCAAAACTTCACTGGCACCGTCAGCTTAATCTGGCCCTGCTGGTTGTTATGGAAAAAGGCCTCACTCACCCACTCCTGCATCTCAACAGGGAGGCTTTTCCTCCAGCTCCTGGGGATTAGCAAATTCTGCAAAATATAAAGTTTGTTACTAGACATGACTACCAGACTACCAGACTCACAAACAGTTTTTACCCCCAGGCTTTTAGGCTTCTGAATCAGCAACACTGAACAGTCGCCATCACCTTGTACTTCACACCCATACAAATACACTTGCTACATATATATATATATATATAAGCACATATTTTTTATCTTATTTACTTTAATATTCCCCACCCTGGAAACTGCCCTTCTTGTATTTCAAACTGTTGTTACTTGTTATATGTTATAGTGTTATATGTTATTTCGTCGCCCGTGCCAGCGCATCATCCTCCTCCTCCTCAGCCTCAGCCACCCCGTCCACCAGCGTCACCCCATCCACCAGCGCTGGTGCCACGAGCGCCCCCTCCACAGCCACCACTGCTCCATCCGCCAGCTCCTCCGCCCCTGCTGGAGCAGTTCCACGCTCCACCGCCTGGAGGTGGAAGGTCCAGCAGGAGAAAGAGCGTCGTGCCCGGGAGGAAGGCAGAGACTTGAAAGACTATAATAAGGCCTCCCACTTCACCTGCAGGCTCTGTGGCCAACCAAAGACTAGAGAAAAAGGCCACAGTAAATAGTTATAGTGTGTGTGTGTGTGTGTGTGTGTGTGTGTGTGTATATATATATATGTAAATATCTTTTAATAAATACTTTTTCTTTTTTAAAAACAAATTGACTTGTGTTTCTTTCATTAATATTAAAGTTAGGTAAAAAAAAAGCCCCGTGTCTGCCAGCTGTGTGGCCAGCCACAGCAGAAGGACTATGACCACAGCCAGTTTGGTATAACTGGCGCTGTGGCTGGCTGAAAGGAGGAAGAAATGAAGACAAGAGACATTTTTATGTATACTTTTATTTTTAATTTTCATTTATTTTATTACATTCGTTTGTTTTAATGAATAAAAGGTTGTTGGGTTCCCAAAAAGTATGACTTCCTTGTTCTTTCTTTCCCGATTCACAGCGTGTTTGTCTAGCCGGGTGTCTGCCTTTGTTTTGAATTTTAAAGTAGCCATGTGCCTGTGTGCCGGAAACAACAACAGAACTTCCGCTATTGGTCTCATCTCTGTCTCATCTACAGGTGTAATGTTCCATCTTAACCACAAACGTTCAGGAAACATAGATAGACGCGTTCTGCAGAGCTGATTTTTCACATACTTTTCCAATTGGGTCTCCCCTTCGAAAGCAACAAAATGTTTCTGGGTTTTCGAGATTCAAAACCGCCACATCAGCGCAGGCTTTGAAACCGAGAAGAACGTGCACCATCCTTTGCGCCTACTGCTGAAGGATCTACTCTACATCTACGTGGTACATTGTTGTACATTGCAACTTCCGCCTGTTGAAGCCAAAACCACAATTCACAAGGCTTCATTGGTCTGTCCTACTCAGCAAGTCTGCTGTGATTGGCTGCCTTGCCTGCCGGTTAGCTGCCTGGAGCCTAGAGCCCTCCCCCACTTCCTTGTTTCATAGACAGGTCAGATAAACGCAAATAATCGGAAAAAGAAAATAATATCAAAGTATTTGTGACGCTAGCTTGCTGTCATTCATGTCAGTTAACAAGCTCAGGTAAGACAAGGTTTAATTTGAGCTCTCGATCGCCGTGAAATGTGTTAACAATATAATGAACTTGTCTAGCTAGCTTGCTGTCATTCATCTAGGTTAACCAGGTAGGGCAATGTTTAATATTTAAGAATATTTAAGTAGCCATGTGCCTCTGGAGCGGAAACAACACACGTCTGTTTTCGTTGCACAAAAAGCCTGTCGTCCCGTTTTTCGTAAATTAACATGGCGCTGGCCACCGTGAAGAACCATTACCTCCCAGCGCCATGTTAATTTACGAAAAACGGGACGACAGGCTTTTTGTGCGACGAATGTGCGACGAAAACAGACGTGTGTTGTTTCCGCTCCAGAGGCACATGGCTACTTAAATATTCTTCACAACTACTTACAAAGACATATATAGAATAATGAAATTACACAATCAAGTACTTATAAACAAACTTTTAATAACACAATACAATTACAAACAAAAGAAACATTTGTCAAATTACGTGAATGATGGCAGACTAAACTAGACAAACACTCTGTTTGTATTCTAAACGCATTTCACCACGATCGAGAGCTTAAATTAAACCTTGCCTTACCTGAGCTTGTTAACTGACATGAATGACAGCAAGCTAGCTAGACAGGTTCATTATATTGTTAACACATTTCGCGGCGATCGAAACTGTAAATTAAACATTGCCCTACCTGGTTAACCTAGATGAATGACAGCAAGCTAGCTAGACAGGTTCATTATATTGTTAACACATTTCACGGCGATCGAGAGCTCAAATTAAACCTTGCCTTACCTGAGCTTGTTAACTGACATGAATGACAGCAAGCTAGCGTCACAAATACTTTGATATTATTTTCTTTTTCCGATTATTTGCGTTTATCTGACCTGTCTATGAAACAAGGAAGTGGGGGAGGGCTCTAGGCTCCAGGCAGCTAACCGGCAGGCAAGGCAGCCAATCACAGCAGACTTGCTGAGTAGGACAGACCAATGAAGCCTTGTGAATTGTGGTTTTGGCTTCAACAGGCGGAAGTTGCAATGTACAACAATGTACCACGTAGATGTAGAGTAGATCCTTCAGCAGTAGGCGCAAGGATGACACGCAAATTCGTGAAGCGTTCCACATTTTGAGAGAAGGGCTAGGAAGGGTTTATTCCCAAGTTTGATATTAGGGCTAGGGAAACCAAAAAGACGAGAGAGGCTTCCGAACTCGGGCTTGCTCGAGACCTTGTGGCAAAGTCATACATAGCCACCATCACTCCTGTATCTGTCTCCCATTACATGAATGTTAAAACCTAGTATTAATCTTTAGGATTAGGGTTAGGAATAACTCTAAATAGGAAGGTCCTAGACACTTGAAACCAAATTATGTGTGGGTATTATCGGCCATTCCGCATCCAATGGTACCAAGTTGGCCTTTGTACGACCACAGGAAGTTGTAGTAACTGACACCCGGAAGTGGTTTTTCTTGAATAACTTCCGCCCGGATGGTCCCAGGGGCTTGTCATTTGTCAGTTTCAAATGTGTAAGTGCTTGGGTTCCGGAGTTATGGGTTGGCGGCCCAGGGTGGACGACGTTCTCCTTTTCTGTGATATGGTGGGAATCGAACCCCGGTCTCCCGCGTGACAGGTGGGGATACTCACCACCTGTACTAAAGAGGAAGAGGCTGCTACCAGCCAAGAGTCTTTCCTCCACTTTGTCAAATGTCCCACCCATGTCAGGCAACACCACCCACTCCCAAGTCCCAGGGAATGTAGGCTCCGCCCCTTCTAACCTCCAGGGCTTTGCTTGTGTCAAAAATGATGAGCTTAAAATGCATTTGGCAGTTTTGGAAGCAGTCTGTCTAGGTGTCCTAAAGGTGCACATAAAACGTGCTTTGCGTCTGGCAGAGCATTTGCCCATTCATGGGACATTTGCAGGGGATGAACAGGGCTTGCTTGCCTACAGCTCACACCCTGGCCGACAGGGCTTTGTCAGGGCCGGGGATTAATATACCTTGGGGAGGGAGGTACTCTTTGTGCTTGCTACGGCAGCACACCTACTAAAATTGGATCGATACAGAGAAGATTAGCATGGCCCCTGGGAGGAGGGGCCATGCTAATCTTCTCTGTATCGTTCCAATTTTAGTAGGTGTGCTGCCGTAGCAAGCACAAACAGTACCTCCCTCCCCAAGGTATATGAATCCCCGCCCCTGACAAAGCCCTGTCGGCCAGGGTGGTTGCTGTAGGCAAGCAAGCCCTGTTCATCCCCTGCAAATGAATGGGCAAATGCTCTGCCAGACGCAAAGCATGTTTTATGTGCACCTTTAGGACACCTAGACAGACTCCTTCCAAAACTGCCAAATGCATTTTAAGCTCATCATTTTTTACACAAGCAATGCCCTGGAGGTTAGAAGGGGTGGAGCCTACATTCCCTGGGACCTGGGAGTGGCTGGTCTTGCCTGACATGGGTGGGAAATTTGACAAAGTGAAGGAAAGACTCTTGGCTGGAAGCAGCCTCTTCCTCTTTAGTATAGTGGTGAGTATCCCCACCATATCATTCCACTCAAAAAGGCCTGAAACAATATAGACTCAACACAGTCTAGGTCTGTATATCCATAACTCCGGAACCCAAGCACCTACACATTTGAAACTTTCAGCAGTTGCGAAAGGGCTCTGGCCGCGCCGGCACACCAAATTACACGCCGCTGGGAACTTCCGGGCGGAAGTTATTCAAGAAAAAACACTTCCGGATGTCAGTTACTACAACTTCCTGTGGTCGTACAAAGGCCAACTTGGTACCGTTGGATGCGGAATGGCCGATTATACCCACACAGGATTTGGTTTCAAGTGTCTAGGACCTTTCTATTTAGTTATTCCTAACCCTAATCCTATATGAATCCCCGCCCCTGACAAAGCCCTGTCGGCCAGGGTGGTTGCTGTAGGCAAGCAAGCCCTGTTCATCCCCTGCAAATGAATGGGCAAATGCTCTGCCAGACGCAAAGCATGTTTTATGTGCACCTTTAGGACACCTAGACAGACTCCTTCCAAAACTGCCAAATGCATTTTAAGCTCATCATTTTTTACACAAGCAATGCCCTGGAGGTTAGAAGGGGTGGAGCCTACATTCCCAGGGACTTGGGAGTGGCTGGTCTTGCCTGACATGGGTGGGACATTTGACAAAGTGAAGGAAAGACTCTTGGCTGGAAGCAGCCTCTTCCTCTTTAGTATAGTGGTGAGTATCCCCACCATATCATTCCACTCAAAAAGGACTGAAACAACTGCCAAATGCATTTTAAGCTCATCATCGATAATACCCACACAGGATTTGGTTTCAAGTGTCTAGGACCTTCCTATATAGAGTTATTCCTAGCACAGGGACGGTGAGGGCACCTCCAACTTTCAGGCAGGCTGCCAATGCACCCCAAGCACCTCAAAGCCTTTGCCAGGGCCATGCAGGGATATGAAGGATACAGTCAGCTGGAGTGCACTTGAATATATTTGAACAGCCTCCCCACATTTCAAATAGTCCTTGCTGGAGCTCATCGCCATGCCTTGGGGAACCACCACCACGCACGGCGGAACAAGCCAGAGGGACAGAGAGGACCTAACCAGAGGAACAGAGAGGAGAACAGGGAACAAACTTGACTTTAGACAGACAGGTGATGCTCTGCCGAAGCAGAGCTTCCAAAAATACCGTAAACTCGGGGGTGTTCCCCTCCACGGAAATCTTTAGTAAAAGGCGAAAGATTTGTACGAGTTGAAGAGAAACCCGAGCGTGCCTTCCACATGGCCTCTGGCCGGGCGCGGCCCTCACGGTGTGTCTGTCTGTCTGTCGCAGGCACTTAAACTGCGTAGGCGTGGCTTCTGGACACTGAACTAACAAGCAAACACACACAAAATCAGTTTAAAAAAAAAAAAAAACTTTCAGGCAGGCTGCCAATGCACCTCAAAGCCTTTGCCAGGGCCATGCAGGGATATGAAGGATACAGTCAGCTCGAGTCAAAGCCGGCACTTTAGTCTGTCATTAAACCATCACGTCAGGGGAGAGCGCGAACGCAGTTCCCCACTACCAGAAATTGTGCAGTCGAGATTCCTACATTTGAGGAATTCGCAGAGGTTCTGTCTACAGTAGGGCAATGTCAACAGTTATTCTAGACAGTTACGCCTTCTGATTAGTCTAGCGTCTACACTTTGTTTCCAATCAGAGCGCGTATCTGTCTACAGTTGCAACTGTAGACAAGTTACGCCTTCTGATTAGTCTAGCGTCTACACTTTGTTTCCAATCAGAGCGCGTATCTGTC
>NW_024879890.1:0-55955 GCF_900700415.2 Clupea harengus | reverse complement strand
TTCTACCGCTGTGGTTCCCGCCGGAACCTTCTGGAATGAGAGGAGTGGGTTTATAACCAGAACCTTCTGGAATGAGAGGAGTGGATGTTAGTGTAATGTGGTAAATGCAGGATAAGAATCAGGCCACTCCCTCGTGAGCTCGTAATCACGGAGAGCCAAAGGACACCATTAGGCCTCGCTGAGTGGACAGGCTGCTTTATGATGCAGCCACTGCCCTTTGTAAATAGAAGGATTGTGTGTGTGTGTGTGTGTGTGTGTGTGTGTGTGTGTGTGTGTGTGTGTGTGTGTGTGTGTGTGTGTGAGAGAGAGGGTGTGTGTGTGTGAGGGTGTGTTAGCAGGATAAAGTGAGGCTCTATGGCAGCAGATCAAACAGGATGTGAGCAGCTCCTCTGCCCATTATGCCTCATGCCAGCACCTCCCTCTCGTGCCAGCGCCTCCCTCTCGTGCCACACAACTCGCTGTGCAGCAGTGTGTGTCTGTGTGTGTGTGTGTCTCTCAGAGCTGCAGCAGGATGAGGTGATTAAAGTGTGTGTGTGTGTGTGTGTGTGTGTGTTTCAGAGCTGCAGCAGGATGAGGTGACTAAAGTGTGTGTGTGTGTGTGTGTTTCAGAGCTGCAGCAGGATGAGGTGATTAAAGTGTGTGTGTGTGTGTGTGTGTTTCAGAGCTGCAGCAGTATGAGTCCACTAAGGCGTATATGCCAAAGGCTCCAGATGAGTTGGGGCTGCAGCAGGCGGAGGTGGTGATCGTGGAGCAGCAGGTGGAAGGTGGGGTAACACATAGAACACCACACACACACATCTGGACACATAGAACACCACACACACACACACACGCCACACACATCTGGACACAGACCACACACACACACACACACACATCTGGACACATAGAACACCACACACACATCTGGACACGCAGCACATAGAACACCACACACACATCTGGACACATAGACCACACACACACACCACACACTTCTGGACACATAAAACACCACACACACACACACACATCTGGACACATAGAACACCACACACACATCTGGACACGCAGCACATAGAACACCACACACATCTGGACACGCAGCACATAGAACACCACACACACACATCTGGACACGCAGCACATAGAACAGCACACGTTTAAGTGCCCAGACCCAACCCACAATAATGGGGTTATTTGAAGGAAGCAGTCAGAGCTATTTGGCTTGGCTGTGAGGTTGGTAATCTGAAGTGTAACTGGTTGTGATTGGCTGTGAGGTGAGTAATCTGAAGTGTGATTGGCTGTGAGCTGAGTAATCTAAAGTGTGATTGGCTGTGAGGTGAGTAATCTGAAGTGTGATTGGCTGTGAGGTGAGTAATCTGAAGTGTGATTGGCTGTGTGTGGTGCAGGGTGGTGCCATGGGGAGCGCATGCGTGACGGAGCGCGAGGCTGGTTCCCCTCGGCCTGCGCCAGCGAGATCACCAACCGCACCGCCATGGACTGCAACATGCGGCGCATGGAACGTATGCGCAAGGAGACCAACGTCTGACACACACACACCACCCACCACGGAGCGCATGCGCAAGGAGACCAACGTCTGACACACACACACACCACGGAGCGCATGTGCAAGGAGACCAACGTCTGACACACACACCACCCACTCCACCATGGAGGGCAACGAGAGATGCATGGAGCACCTCTGCAGAGACCAACATCTGACTCGCATACACACACACACACATCACCCATACTGCTAGAGTAGGCCTAGAACATGAGTGCCTATGTATGACCAACATCTGACACACACACTCTTGAGACAACACCCTTCACACGGTCAAAATGCGAGCCAAGGAATACACTTCTAGACAATTCACACCTACATATACAGGACCTGAAGGACACACACACACTCCTGAGGAGTCCCCACTGGATGTAGAGCTTCTTGGTGCAGTCTCACAGATGAACACACACACACACTCCTGAGGAGTCCCCACTGGATGTAGAGCTTCTTGGTGCAGTCTCACAGATGAACACACACAAGCGGGACTTTAGATGACTTCCAACCCTGGTGCCAGGGCCTCATTCAGGACTGCAGAAACACTATTGACTGTGGTGGCCATCCTAAATGTGTGTTAAGACTGTTATTGTTGGAATGCATGCATGTCATTGTGAAACGTTGTCACACACACACCTGATGACAAGACAAGCAGCCTAGAAGCTCGACTGAAATGAAAGAGTCGACACATCTGGTAAACTTCGTCTTTGACTTTTATTTGAGCTTGCCTTTTTGTCAAAATTCATGTTTGAATACATAAAAAGTTATTTAAAAATGTCAAACTGACCAGATATCAAATTACATTTTTTTTTCTTTAAAAACCATTTGGTGTAAAAACTTAAGACCGATTTAGAAAAGCAGCTGCTGTTCCCCAGAGCTTTGAGCTGTCACATAAAAAGAATGGAAAAGAAGGGGTCTGCATAGATCCTGCAGGCAATCGGTGGGAATCTGGTCAAATGCGAGTCGCAAGCTTAGACGATCGTCAAGTCAAATCTGGGTCTTATTGCTCACATCTTGGATGTTTATTCTTGTTGACATCACTGCAAGAAAGGAGAAGAGAGGGGAGAGCACAGTTAGGATGAGTCCAGCCTTGACCAGAACAGCACACTCAGGCCACAGGAGAGCAGGGACCACCACTAGTTCCAGTACTAGTTCTAGCCAGTGCTCATGATTGACAGGGTTCCTACAGCTTATGGCAAGTCAGATTTAAGACTTTTTAATGCCACTTGGGATGAAATTTAAGAGCAACATAACCAGAACTGAAATGGCAATAAACGCGTACCGATGCAACTCCAGTTGTTTGGTTTGACTGAGGCTCAACATTAAAGTCAAACGTTAAAACAAACATTAAGGTCAAACAAACGTACACGTCCTTGTTGACGTCTGCAACAAGCTGATGGGAGATGGGCGGGACTAATTCAACCCCACATCTAGACTCCCCTCAAGGAACCGGCTCAAATTCTAAGTGGTTGAATGGTGAGAAGTGTGAGCATTTACTTGAACCCCAAAACACACTCTTTTTTGCCTACTTCTACCAAGTGTGCAACATGGCTAGAATGCTTTGAACAATCTCTTGAGGCCAGAGACTCCAAATGATTCAGACAGGTTTACTCTCGCTCTCCACTGGTTTCTATGACGTCTGCTTACATGAACAGCTCTAACTATTCTCATGTCTTAGCATTTTAAAGACTTTTGAAAGATTCATTTAAGACATTTTAATACCCATTAAAGCCTTGTTTTTAGATGAATGAATTCAATGCCTTTTAAAGACTTCTTAAGGATCCGCAGGAACCCTTTACTGGGGTTAACTGGACTAGTTATTATAGCCAGTGTTGATGTAGCAAGATCAACTAGACTAGTTATTATAGCCAGTGTTCATGTACCAAGATCAACTGGACTAGTTATTATAGCCAGTGTTTATGTACCAAGATCAACTGGACTAGTTATTATAGCCAGTGTTCATGTAGCAAGATCAACTGGACTAGTTATTATAGCCAGTGTTCATGTAGCAAGATGACAGCAAGTTCCTCCAGTTGGTATGGAAGAGACCACAGGGTAGACACAGGCCAGCGTACCCGGAGGATGGTAGAGATGGTGCGCCGGTGTGTGTTACTCGGCCCCGGCCTGCTCAGCCTCGGGAGCGGGCTTGTCAGCGGGGGCGTCGGCTGCTTTGCCTTCCTTGCCGTCCTGGGGCTTGCCGCCGGTCGCGGGGCGTCTGCGGCGGTAGTTGAAGTTGCGTCTGTAGCGGCGCTGCCGTGGCTCCTGGCTCTGGGCGCCATCACCCTGGTTCTCCTTGTCCTCCTCTCCCTCTCGCCCCTCGCGCCCCTCACGGCCCTCGCGCCCCTCTCGTCCCTCTCGTCCTTCACGTCCCTCCCGCGCTGGTCGCGGACGTGGCGGGCCGCCCCTGCTACAAAACAGAACAGAACCGTTTAGAACACAGCCCCCGACAAACCCTCTCCAGACAGAACCTCATGCACTCTCAAGACTGTCAATCCAAAATGCAGTAGAAATGTCTTCACATAGCTACATTTGCATCAGGGGCTAAACAGCAGGAAAGGCAAAGAGGCTCCATGCTGTATCGAGGAGGTATGACACACAAACACACGAACCTGGGCCTGAACCTTGGTCTGAAGCCTCTGTAGTAGTTTCCTCCGCCGCGCGCCGGTTTGTTTCCCCGGTCCTCACCACCCTGGATCTCGTCTCCTTCTCCACCCTAAAACACAGACACACACACACACCCCCGATTAGTCATGGATCCTCTTTGTGTTCACACCTTGTTAAACATCCGTGTGTGTGTGTGTGTGTGTGTGTGTGTGTGTGTGTGTGTCTCACCTCATTCATCTCCTCGCGGGACGCGCTGGTGTAGGGGGGTCTGCGCCCGTAGCGCCGGCGCACGAAGTAGGGGGGGTATCTGCGTCTGCCAGGGAAGGAGGGGCCGCCGCGCTGCTGGGACTCGGGCTCGCCCTCGGGGGCGCTCTCCGCCCCGCCCTCGCGCTTCTCCCGCGGCTCCCCCTCCCCGTCGCTCTGGAAGTTGTCCTGGTAGTCGCGAGGGGGACCCCTCCGCCGGGGGTACCGCCTGTAGCGATTCCGGTCTGCCGCGTACTTGCTACCCTGGACTGGAACTCCACCGGGGCCGGTGACATTGGCTGCCTCTGCTCCCTGTGGACACACACCCAAGACAAACAGAGTTGGAGTGGGTCGTGTGACCTAACTCTAAAGCCCAATTTATTGTCGTCCGTTCACGCAGACACGCATCCCATGCTGTTTACCTTGTGGGTAACAATGCAGTTTTTACATTGCAGTGTGTATTTCTCAGTAACTTAAGAAATCGATAAAAAAATAAGTCAAACATTTTTCAAGTCAAACAACTACTTTTATGTACAAAAATGACCATCTACGGCATTTGGTCAGCCATCTTTTTCTTTTTTGCTTTGCGACACCCACCAACCAACATAGAACTATAAAGGTTCACGAGTCCGTCGAATCAAATGCGTGCTTGGTCGTAGAAGCATAACTCAGCCTTAACTCTTACACACACACACACACCCAAGACAATCACAAGTCAGACAACCCACACACACACACACACACACACACACACACACACACCCGTTCACACATTAGTTTTGCTTGGTTGTCATCAACTTAGGAAATGACCTTCAAATAGTAAAGAGCTAATAATGGCAGTCCTAGCATGCGGTGCTAGATACAAATACTGAAACAAGCGTGGCCATTAGATCAGCGAAGTGCACGCAGACAGACAGCTGTAACATACTGACCTTCTCCCCTTCGACCACATCAAACTCTACAGTCTCGCCATCACCCACGCTGCGCAGGTACTTCCTGGGGTTGTTTTTCTTTATGGCAGTCTGAGGGAAAACAGCAGAAGAGTTAGACTCCAGCCCTCTTCCCCATTCCACCTGAGCAGATGTACATTAGTGATGAAGCCACTAAGCATGGCAGCACGTGTGATCCTTCTTACCTGGTGTACAAAGACGTCTTCTTTTGTGTCATTCCTGCGAAGCGAGAATCAGACGACAGTCAGCATTTTAAACGCCCAAGCTGGTTAGATATGGCTGATGCAGGCACTCCCAGCACATGCCCATTGAGAAACATGGATGGGCAGGCTTAAAGTCTTTAAGAGATGGCAGTAAACAACGGCGTGCCAGCAGCAGATTGAGTGTGGCTCACTAAGTACATCAAAGCTATAATAGGATTGAGGATGTGTGCTGACCCACATCTCGCATTAGCCAAGGAATCCTACCTGTTGATGAAACCGTAGCCGTTCCTTACATTGAACCACTTGACTGTCCCCAGGACCTTTGTTGCTGCAAGAAAAACAAACAATGACTTCACAACAGACCCACAACCATGCTATTAGGAAGTCAGTGCATCTAGAAAAACACACTGGAATTGAACAGTTCAAAACAGCAAATGACAGCTAAAGAAAGCCAACACTACAGGGTCACTGGGCTGTTTGTAAGAAAGTTATTTTTAACCGTCAACTGTCAATCTTTTTATAGCATCTGATGTGAATGCCTATGGCACAACAGCAGCTGTTCCATTCGATAGCACTGAGCACAACCACAAGGCCCCCCTTTCCAAATAAGACTCCCCATTTAAGAGTTCTGATGGGACACAACTAGTTCCACTATAATAACAATAGCTGGCCAACCCAACATACAGCCAAGTCCTCCCCTGTAGGTTTTAAATGGTATCCGGGAAACGCTTCAGTAAAAAAACAAAAAAAACAAGGAAGTGATTCAAAAGGTTACACGTGGTATGATTGCTTGTCGCAGCGGTGTGGCTACGCCAAGCTCATTCAATGCCGTGGCTAAAGGAGTTTACGCTACTCAAATTGCATCACGATCGAGGTCACCCGAGGATGCGTAATATTTCATTTGACTCGACCTCGTAAGAATATCGACGACTAGATTCAATGACACTGGTAAAATTGCGGTCACCTGGGCACAGAATACTTGGTAATTGGGGCATATTCAAGGCGTTGTACCATCAGACACAAGCTAAGCTAGCTGGTTAGCATTTTAGCGCTACCTCATTAGTTTTCAACCATGTGGTTGGAGATGCGCCAGTGTGTTAAGACCGAATGCTAACTACAACTACGCCCTAATATGACGAGTTCAGTTATCAATATTTCTATCTTGACGAAAGATGAAAAACTACCATAATGTGATGACGGACTGTATTATTTCAAACAAAAGTAACATGCCTCGAAATTTTTGTTCAAGGTCTCCACACAAAAGAAATCCCTACATCCCGAATATCACGGCAGACATTTTGGAGGCTCTAGCTAGCTTCGTTATTTTAGCATAGCCTCAAAAGGCCAAACACAAGGGCCAGTATCGCCCTTACGCCACTTTATTAAATTTGATTCGTTGTTAGTTGCAATCATGTGTCGAACGAATCATGCCCCCATATAACGTGGGTCGTTTCAAACAGAGGTTGATAACAGGAGAAAAAGATACTGGCACGCGTTCCCACGAACAAAAGGTTCGGCTAACACAGCTAGCTAATGTTTCATCTGCAGTGCAGTCATTTATGTGCAGCGCTAACGTTGGGCCTTTCCGATTAATTTACTGGCAAGTGGGTCTGCTATAACCAAAACACAAAAACATGGAAATATTGTTGGCTGTGTAAGAAACACATATTTACAACCTAGATATTTACACCCTCAACGTGACAATTACAAAACCTGATTAAATTATTCAGTTTTTTGGGGCTAGTCGTATCGACCAGTGATGGAGGGTCATGATCAAGGCCAAGCTCACATCCTAGCCGCCGGCTGGCTAAAGTTAGATGATATCAGAGCCACTACGGCAAAATTAAATTGCGATTGTATCAGTTCTGCCATTTTTAAAAACGCATCGTGCCCATGTGGCAATTTGAGCATGCGATTACTTGGTTCGTGTAAACAAATTTCTTCGTGTTGCAATGTAATTAAAATCTGATTGGGAAGCTAACGTTGGTCAACTCGTGTTCTATTTCTAGGGTCTGTGACAGTGATTTCAGAAAATGGCCTACCGATTTTCAGAGAAATTTAGAGGATTCATTGCTAAATACGAGCTCTTTCAGTCACGTAGCTAAGTTCAGCCATCATTTGGTTGTAGCCCGGCTTGTTTAGTTTGCTAGTGGGGACGGGCCGCTAAGTTAACGTTTGCTTCGCTCCGGGCACACTATCGTCACGGAACAGTTGTGTTCGTAAGCCAACTGACTGCTTCATAATGGAACGTAGACACGGGCGATGGAACTGGAATCTTACGTTAAGAAATGTGAACGTTAGAAATTTAACCGACAAAATCAGCGGCCTAACTTCTGCAGTTAACGTTAACGGTGGCTACAAAGGCAGGCTAGCACTCCAAGTTAGCTAGCGGGCTAACTTCACCTAGCTAGAAGCACACTTATGTCAAACCTTACTACTAGTTATGAGAAGTGGCTTCAATCTTGCCATCTTCCTAATACAGATCATTAAAAATATTCGGTATTTTGTCACCTGAAGCCACAAAACCTAATCAGTGACGTCAGGGTAGCTAATGTGAAGTTACGGCCGCTTAGCCATCATACATCGTGTTGGCTAACGTTAGCTAGGCAACGATAGGCAGGTCGACCAGACAGCCGTAATATCGATTTCAATACCTTGGGCTATAATATCCTTCGAGAAACTCTTAACACCAAATAACTTAAACAGCAGCGATCACTTTTCCCCACATAGACAAACGGTCCTAGCTAGCCAGCTTACCGATGACCTTCTTGTCCCCCGCGGTAGCTTCGGCTGCCGGGCTGGATGGGCTCTCCGCATCGGCGTCAGGCTGCTGCGGCGGTTGTTGTGTCTCGGCCTCGCTGCTCATGATGGTTTCTGGTTGTTAAAGACTTGTGCCGGCGGTGGCTCTCTAGTGTGTTTCCCGGTGCTAGATGGTAACCTGGGCCGGCGGTGGTGGGGGCTGCTGCCTTCGGGCTCTCAGCTTTCTTTTCTCCGCTCCCGTTGCCGATCGAACTGGACGGAATGGGGAAAGAAGCCGGACAATATTCCGACAGACCTTCCCTCCCATCCTATCATTTCATTGGTTAACAGCATATTTCTCGACCAACCTAACCGATAATCTTCCTAACTATTGGTTCTACGATCTGTCGCTCAAACGCCCAAACTGCCTGCCTCTGTTCTGATTGGTTCTTTAAGGACGAGGTAACCACGAGAACAGCCCACATAGACGAAATCAACCCAGTTTCGGAGAAGTGAACTGAGTCTATACCATCTTATGAACTTCATAAAGCATGCTTAATGTAGCAGAAGTGTGTGGTTCCTAGTGTTAATTGGTATTTGTTACAAGTTGCCATGTGCAATTAGTATGTGAAGAATCACTTTATTTTCATTGTTAAATATACAATAACATTTTATGTTAAATAGTCTTTATAGTATTCTTGACGGAGTTTAAATGTAGTCTGACCAAAGCGCCTTAAGCCTTATCCTGCTGCAGATCTTCAGAATGTAAATACGAAGGCAACATCACGGCTGGTAACGTTAATTCCTCGCCAGGTAGAGACCTTCACGACTCTAAGCAAGTCTCAGACCTGAATTCTCGCGGTCAGACTAGCTATCTACCACAGCTCGAGTGTGGTGATTGGGATTATTTTTCAGGGAAATAATATGGTTGCCTTTGGTTGTTTTTTCTTCAACAGTGCACTTTATGTACTCATAAGCCGTGTTTGATATTCATGTCATACTTGGCAGTTGCATTATCTACTGAAAAATATTTAAGTTACTGCAATACCCTTAGGCTCAGTTGAGTGAGATTCGGAGGGGTGGCTGCATGTGAAATGAGTCTGGCTTCAGTACGAGTCCCCCCAGTGGCAGATCAGGGACAAAGCATATTGGAGTGGGAGCGAGTCCCACGCTGCCCGTCTCCTTTGTCATGGAAATGTGTCTCTGGCCCTGTTTGAGAGTGCTGCTGGATGTGTGAAGGCCTTGTTGTTAAGGGCCAAGCCCTGTTGTCCCACACAAAGCCACGCTTCAGCACTGACCCCCAGAAGCCTCCGACCCAAGCCCAAAACCGCATCTGAAAGGCCCCCTTTGTAGTGGAGCCGGGGCTGGGCTGGGCTGGGATGTGGGGCAGGCTAAGTGGCCAAAACAAAAGAAGTTTAAACTGAGCAGTTGGCACCAGAGAGTTTGCCTTCCAGTGGGTGCCGTCAAGTCAGCTGGTGGTGCTTTCGAGGACATGAGGAGGGCGTGTAGTTCACTGGTTACCACACACACACACACACACACACACACACACACAGAAGTGCAACTAATTGCAAATGACAGGACAACACTCTATGCCATAGGTGCAGCCTGGTCTAACAGGTCAACCAGCATTTCAGCAGAGCATGATGTTCTGAATGACACCTTACTGAACAAGCAGACACACTTATTCCTGTGCAGAGGGCAGCAGCCATGATCTTTATACCTGAGCTCACAGCAGCGGTGATCTTTATACCTGAGCTGCTCACAGCACCATGATGTTTATACCTGAGCACACAGCACCATGATGTTTATACCTGAGCTCACATTACCATGATCTTTAAACCTGAGCTCACAGCACCATGATCTTCATACCTTAGCTCACATTATCATGATATTTATACCTGAGCTCACAGCACCATAATCTTTAAACCTGAGCTCACAGCACCATAATCTTTAAACCTGAGCTCAGAGCACCATGATCTTTATACCTGAGCTCACAGCACAATGATCTTTATACCTGAGCTGCTCACATTACCATAATCTTTATACCTGAGCTCACATTACCATGATGTTTATACCTGAGCTCACATTACCATGATCTTTTTTTTTTTTTTTATACTTTATTTTTAATGAAACAAAGATACAATGAGACATACATACATACATTAACAAAAAGTTGGTCACCTATACATTTATACTGATGGTACAATGATGGAAATAAATGTCAATTCACACAATAACAGATCAGTGATGATTCTGTGAGGTCACAAACATAATCCATTTTTCCCAATACTGCAAAAATTTATCAGACCGTAGATTCAGCGAGAAAGTCATTCTCTCCATATTTTGAACATCAGTTACAGTATCTATCCAGTCAGTCTCTGTTGGAGGTTCGGCCTGTAGCCATTTTCGTGTAACAGCTTTCTTGCTGGCTGCTAGTAATATCTTTAACAAATATTTGTCTTGCACCAAAAGGTGAGCTGCGATATTGCCCAAATAAACTGTAGGAAAGGAACAGTCAAGTCCATCTCCAAAAACAGTCTGTATTGTTTGTATTACCACCTGCCAGTATGGCTGAATGGCTGGGCAGCTCCAAAATATATGGAAATGATCTGCCAGCTGTTCTCCACATTTTCTCCAACATAGACCCATTTCTGCCTCTCCTGTTTGTGCACATTTTAGTTTGGGGGTTATGAAGTATCTAAACAGATTCCGCCAACAGAACTCCCTCCAAAGGCCCGAGCTGGTGGAAGTGGACTGCACAGAGCACATATTTGACCAGTCCTCCTCTGAAATGACAAATCCAGATTCTTTCTCCCATTTTAATCTAACCTTATCTGTTGAGTGTTTTCTACTGGATTGAATACTTGAGTATAATCTTGAAACAAGTTTCCTGTTGTCCATATTTTTATATATGTCAATAAATATGTCAATTAAACTGGCATCACCTGTCTCCTTGGATTTAATCTCCTTATTAAAGTAGGTCCTGGTTTGTAAATACCTAAAGAAATCGAGTTTTTCTAAACCATACTTCTCTGAAATGTTCTGAAAACTATCCAGTTCTCCCTTTGATAAACAGTAAGAAGTGATGCCAATTCTATGCCAGTATTTAAACCTCCCCATTACCATGATCTTTATACCTGAGCACACAGCACCATGATGTTTATACCTGAGCACACAGCACCATGATGTTTATACCTGAACACACTGCTCAGAGCACCATGATCTTTATACCTGAGCACACAGCACCATGATGTTTATACTGAGCACACAGCACCATGATCTTTATACCTGAACACACAGCACCATGATGTTTATACTGAGCACACAGCACCATGATGTTTATACCTGAGCACACAGCACCATGATGTTTATACTGAGCACACAGCACCATGATGTTTATACCTGAGCACACAGCACCATGATGTTTATACTGAGCACACAGCACCATGATCTTTATACCTGAACACACTGCTCAGAGCACCATGATGTTTATACCTGAGCACACAGCACCATGATGTTTATACCTGAACACACTGCTCAGAGCACCATGATCTTTATACCTGAGCACACAGCACCATGATGTTTATACCTGAACACACTGCTCAGAGCACCATGATCTTTATACCTGAGCACACAGCACCATGATGTTTACACTGAGCACACAGCACCATGATGTTTATACCTGAGCACACAGCACTAGGGGTGGGAAAAAAAATCGATTTTTCGATTTCTCTCGATTCTCTCTAGAACGATTCTGTCTCGATTCAGAAAAGTTCATAATCGATTTTTTAATAAAAAAAATTTAAAATTAAATTTTTTTTTTTTTTTTTTTTTTTTTTACACATTCATTTTGTGTTGAAATGCAAGCTGCATCGATTATTGCATTGTTCATTGAAAGTCATAATTGTGACAAGGGAAAGCTTTTTCTCTAATAAAAAAATAGAGAAGGTAATTCATCTGTTGATTTTCTTTAATTATCAAACACAAAGTAGGAAGTGATTTGAGACTCTGAGTAGCAAACTCAGATTTTTTAAAAATCGACATGCATCGATAATCGTTTTATCGGTTTAGAATTGATAATCGATAATCGGTTTAGAATCGAAAATCGGTGTAGAATCGATAATCGGTTTAGAATCGAATCGTTGACCACTGAATCGGAATCGAATCGAATCGTGAGGTGCCAAGAGATTCCCACCCCTACACAGCACCATGATGTTTATACTGAGCACACAGCACCATGATGTTTATACCTGAACACACAGCACCATGATGTTTATACTGAGCACACAGCACCATGATGTTTATACCTGAACACACTGCTCAGAGCACCATGATGTTTATACCTGAGCACACAGCACCATGATCTTTATACCTGAGCACACTGCTCAGAGCACCATGATCTTTATACCTGAGCACACAGCACCATGATGTTTACACTGAGCACACAGCACCATGATGTTTATACCTAAACACACTGCTCAGAGCACCATGATCTTTATACCTGAGCACACAGCACCATGATGTTTACACTGAGCACACAGCAGCCATTAGACACTAACCCCAACCCTGGGCCAAAGCAGAACCAGTACATGCTACACTACAAACAATTACAAAAAAAACAGGTAGATTTATTCAGGAAACAATCAGTTCATCATTTGTGCCATCATGTTAACACAAAAGTCTATCAAATAAAAGAACGCACACATTATTCAGGTGTTTGGCAGCACTGTATATTTGAAATTGTTCTGAACATTAAATCAGATTATTTTCCATGTGTTTTAGCCAGCTCCAAAGTAAAGCAGCAGTCCTTCGCATCTCCCAGGGGGTCTACTACTGCGGGGGGGGGGGTCTACTACTGGTGGGGGACGGGGGTCTACTACTGCCGGAGGGGGGGGGGGGGTCTCTCATACACACCACATCCTCCATCCCCACTCCAGCATACACACACCACTTCTACTCATGTCAACATCGACATCTTGGGGACAACATGAAGATTACATATATACACACACACGCACACACACACACACACTTTCATTATTGTAAGTAAAAATATTTCCACACACGGGCAGGAAGTCGGAGTAGAAAAAGAAGTCGGTCCAAACAGGTGGAGGAAGGGCAGGAGGGCGCCGGGGTGGAGGAAGGGCAGGAGGGCGCCGGGGTGGTTACATCTCCCCACACTGGGCTACGAGTATGGGCAGCTTGGGCTTGTTGTTGGGGCCCGTAGGAACGTTCTGGAAGGGAAGGAACGACATGAGAGACCATTACACAAGTAGTCAGAAGCAACACACTCGTGTCATAGGTCAACGTCAGAGTGAAGCTGCAGAACCAAGCATGATGGAAGCCATGACACATACACTACTTACACTACTTACACTAATTAGACTAATACACAAGCAGAAAAACAGGATATGAAATGAAATGCAGCAGCCAACCTCGATTTTCCTCATGACCAGCAGTCCGTCCACCACCTTGCCTGAAAGAAACAAGAGCAGCAGCAGCAGACCCATCAGCATCATCACTCTGGGCCCCAGCCACGCCCCCTGTATGGTCCTTAACACACACACACGCCCCCTGCATGGTCCTTTACACACGCACACGGCCCCTGCATGGTCCTTAACACACACACACGCCCCCTGCATGGTCCTTTACACACACACACACACACACACACACACACACACACACACACGCCCCCTGCATGCTCCTTTACACACACACACGCTCCCTGCATGGTCCTTAACACACACACACGCCCCCTGCATGTTCCTTAACACACACACACACACGCCCCCTGCATGTTCCTTAACACACACACACACGCCCCTGCATGTTCCTTAACACACACACACACGCCCCCTGCATGTTCCTTAACATAGGCACACGCCCCCTGCATGGTCCTTAACACACGCCCCCTGCATTGTCCTTAAAACACGCACACGCCCCCTGCATGGTCCTTAACACACGCCCCCTGCATTGTCCTTAACACACGCACACGCCCCCTGCATGTTCCTTTACACACACACACACGCCCCCTGCATGTTCCTTAACACACGCCCCCTGCATGTTTCTTAACACACGCCCCCTGCATGTTCCTTAACATAGGCACACGCCCCCTGCATGTTCCTTAACACACGCACACGCCCCGTGCATGTTCCTTTACACACACACACACGCCCCCTGCATGTTCCTTAACACACTCCCCCTGCATGGTCCTTAACACACGCTTCAATAAAAAATATGACAGTGTACTACAGAGTTCCAGTGTGACGGTGCACTACAGAGTTCCAGTGTGACGGTGTGACGGTGCACTACAGAGTTCCAGTGTGACGGGGAACTACAGTGTTCCGGTGCAGAGGGTCTTCCAGTGTAAGTCACTCGTCCAAAGAACACCATCCGTGCTCTATGGCCTATGAGCTAACTGTTCAAACACAGCCACAGAACCACCACATAGCAACACAGCGATTACACTACAGTTACAACCTCCTGGTGAGGTGAGATTACCCTACAGTTACAACCTCCTGGTGAGATTAGCCTACAGTTACAACCTCCTGGTGAGATTACACTACAGTTACAACCTCCTGGTGAGATTACACTACAGTTACAACCTCCTGGTGAGATTAGCCTACAGTTACAACCTCCTGGTGAGATTAGCCTACAGTTACAACCTCCTGGTGAGATTACACTTGAGTTACAACCTCCTGGTGACTATTTGATTCTGATTGGCTTGGTACTGTCCGTGACATATATGATGTATCTGACACTTCATATATATTCTAACTGATAGTGGGACTCACCAAACACCACGTGCTTCCCATCCAGCCAATCACATTTTGTGCAGGTGATGAAGAACTGGCATCCATTAGTACCGGGCCCACTGTTAGCCTGGAGACAGACAGACAGACAGACAGACAGACAGACATTAGCACTGAGGCCACTGTTAGCCTGGAGACAGACAGACAGACAGACAGACATTAGCACTGAGCCCACTGTTAGCCTGGAGACAGACAGACATTAGCACTGAGGCCACTGTTAGCCTGGAGACAGACAGACAGACAGACAGACAGACAGACAGACAGACATTAGCACTGAGGCCACTGTTAGCCTGGAGACAGACAGACAGACAGACAGACATTAGCACTGAGGCCACTGTTAGCCTGGAGACAGACAGACATTAGCACTGAGGCCACTGTTAGCATGGAGACATAGAGACAGACAGACAGACAGACAGACATTAGTACTGAGCCCACTGTTAGCATGGAGACAGACAGACAGACAGACAGACAGACAGTAGCACTGAGGCCACTGTTAGCCTGGAGACAGACAGACAGACAGACAGAAGCACTGAGCCCACTGTTAGCCTGGAGACAGACAGACAGACAGACAGACATACAATAGCACTGAGCCCACTGTTAGCCTGGAGACAGACAGACAGACAGTAAGACAGACAGACAGACAGACACAGACAGAAGCACTGAGCCCACTGTTAGCCTGGAGACAGACAGACAGACAGACATACAATAGCACTGAGGCCACTGTTAGCCTGGAGACAGACAGACAGACAGACATACAATAGCACTGAGGCCACTGTTAGCCTGGAGACAGACAGACAGACAGACAGAAGCACTGAGCCCACTGTTAGCCTGGAGACAGACAGTCACTCAGACACAGAGAGAGAGAGAGAGAGAGAGAGACAGACAGGTTAGCAGCACTTCACAGTTACCCAGAAAAGCGTACAGTGAGAGAGAGAGAGATAGAACTGTATGATGAGTAGTACTGAAGGAGAGGGGAACAGGGCAATAAACAGGAAGTCATCTGTGATCTATACATGCACAAACACCCCAGCCTGTGTGGCTTACCATAGCCAGGAGACCTGGAGCGGAAGTGGCTTCATCTTGAAGTTTTCAATCTGCAAAAGGACCTCTGTAGATGCTGCACACCCCAGTTCCATCCCCCTGCACACACACACACACACACACACACACACACACAGTGGTAAAATACAAACAGATTAACATCAGGTACTTGGACGCCAACACAAAGAGGAACACAACAGTCGAATACACTGGACTCAAATAAGCTGCACTACAGAGGGTGGCCACTAGAGGGGTGAGCAAGCCATCCTACGAGATCCTGCCAGTGTAGCCCGTGCAGAAGAGAGTAGGCCCTCACACCGTAGCAGATCTTTGTGTAAATGACCAAAGTGTAGCTGCCTAATGCTTGAGAAAGCGTGGGAACCAAAGTGTGAAGGAGAGATGGGTATGCCTTCATGAACACTGCGAAGTGACACACACACACTGCGGAGTGAAAGATGAGCTTCCTTAAAGCCCAAACCTGCTCATCACACACACACACACACACACTGCGGAGTGAAAGATGAGCTTCCTTAAAGCCCAAACCTGGGGGGGGGGGGACGGGTCGGATATGAGCTCTGCTGAAAACTAATACCACACACACACACACACACACACACACACACACACACACACCACACACACACACACACACACACACACACACACACACACACAACACACACACACACAGGGTCAGTTTGTAGGTCTTTACTCAGCATTAACAAAGTCTCCTCCCTGGATCATGAAGTCCTTTATCACCCTGTCAGGAAACAGCAGCTCTGTCAACATGGCACTACACACAACTTACATGTGCGGACACACACACAATTTACATGTGCGGAACACCACACACAAGACACACACATATAAACACACACACACACACACACTAAACGTATATATAAAACACACAAACACTCATATAAACACACGCGCACACACACACCTGTGGAACGTGCAGCCTTTGAAACCGACGGGGACACCATCTTTCCTGAGAAGAAGAAAAAAAAACCTTTCAGACAGACACAGACACACATTCTAGTAGCATGGTGAATGCTTGAGCGATTTACGCCCTTTAAGTCCTTGATGTGTTTTTTGTTCTCCGATCAAACATGTGAACACAACGCGCGTGTGAATATAGAATATAATATAAACATGTGAATACACACGCGTGTGAATATAATATAAACGTGTGAATATAGAATATAATATAAACATGTGAATACACAAGCGTGTGAATATAGAATATAATATAAACATATGAATACACACGCGTGTGAATATATATAAACGTGTGAATACACACGGCGTGTGAATATATGAATAATATAAAACATGTGAATACACACAACGTGTGAATAGAATATAATATGAAACATTGGTGAATACACACGCGTCGTGAATATCGAATATAATATAAACATGTGAATACACACGCGTGTGAATATAAGGAGAATATAAATGCGGTATAGTTCAAGAACCCGTCCTCCCACCTTGCTTACTTACATAGGCAGGTCCCTCGCCATGCCATAATACAGGCAGGGTCTCACCATGCATACTACACGGCAGGTACTCCCATGCATAATACATCACTAGACACTAACAGGATGGATCTAAAAGAAACAGTTTAATAATCATTAAACATTAAATCCTTCATTACCTGAACTCTCCCGTGCAAAACTGCCTGCAAGAGGGAAAAAAACACAAATCAAATCCAGAGGAATGTCTTAGGTGTCATCAGAGCCATATGACCATAGGCCAGATCCAATAGCACACCAAAAACAACTACCACTGTATTTGTGTGTGTACGTGTGTGTGTGTGTGTGTGTGTACGTGTGTGTCTGTGCAAAACCTGCATACCGAAAGTTCTCTGCCGTTTTTGGAACAACATCTGCAAACAACTCAATCTTCAATCTTCCGATATCCTGAAAAACAAGATGAAGGTTCAGCCTCTGAGTGTGACCCCCATCTGCGTGTGACCCCCATCTGCATGATCAGCTCTGTGAAGCACCTGATCACAGGCGTAAAGTTATTGTGCTCTGGCCGGACGGATATGAAGCCAGTTCAGTGTTGTGTGTGTTCAGTAGCAGTTTCAGTTCTGTGACTGCTGGCCGGACGGCATATGAAGCACCGGATCACAGGCGTAAGGCTGGGGGGTGGTGTGTGTGTGTGTGTTTGTGTGTGTGGTGTGTGTTGTGTGTGTTACAGTACAGTTCAGTTTCTGTGATGACTCTGGCCGGACGGATATGGAAGCATCCCCCGGATAACAGTGCGCTATAGGCTGGGGGTGTGTGTGTGTTGTGTGGTGTGGTTGTGCTGTGTTCAGTACAGTTTCAGTTTCTCTTGACGTTCTGCCCGGACGGATATTGACGCACCGGATCACAGGCGTAAGGCCTTGGGGTGTGTGTGTGTCGTGGTGGTGTGTGTGTGGTGTGTGTGGTGTGTGTTGTGTTTAGTTCAGTTCTTGAAGTTACATCCTATTTCCATCTCATGGGCACATCGTTGGTCCTACCAATAAAGCAATGCCTATGTCCATCATAGTAGTCTGTGTGTGTGTGTGTGTGTGGTGTGTGTGTGAGTATGTGTGTATGGACTGATGTGTGTGCGTGTGTAAGTAGTGATAGACACCCTGTCTAGCTCTCTCCACAGATAGACACCCTGTCTATCTCTCTCCACAGATACACCCTGTCTATCTCTCTCCACAGATACACCCTGTCTAGCTCTCTCCACAGGTAGTCGGACGTCCAGAGCAAGTGAACGCTCCCTCACTGTAGTAGAGACAGAGACAAGGCCTAGTCAGTCAATGTGTGTGTGTGTGTGTGTGTGTGTGTGTGTGTCTGTGTGTGTGAGTGAATGTGCCTAGTCAGTCATGCTGCTTTTTTCTGAAGAGAAAGTTTCATTAGTCTAGAGCAGTGGGTTCTCAAAGTGGGGGGCGCGCCCCTGGGGGGGCGAACACTCTCCAGGGGGGCGCGATGTCACAGACGGAGAAAAAAAAAAACTACCCCGACCTGTCACTGGTTAGTGAAAGCTCCCTCAGTGGCGAAATGCAAGGGGCTGGACTGACCCAAACAAATCAAATACGGTTTTGCTCCTGATCCACCAATCAAAACGGAGTTTTATCAATAATTTTAAGCGAGTTGCAACCTAAGTTTCCGAGTATAAAAAAAACCCCGCAGGCATAGGTAAGCGCTCACCCTGAGACCGACACTCTGCAGAGTTTGTTCAATTTCTCTTGTTCCTGTATCATTCAGATATCATGTGCTTTATAAACAGTCTTTTTAAAGACTCACTCCTTCCTTAGTAATACCTTACTTGCGCTTGCAGTAGGTCTATTCGTAGCTATTCTAAGGAGTAATTTGCTCCACAGTCTTTTTGAAAAAGCTGCGTAGCCCCGAGAGCTAGCCTAGCTAGCTACCTTCTTCCAACTGCAGCTAGCCCTTTTCTCCTTAACACCTACCTTTACATTTTTGTATCATCCACCGTGTTGCAACAAATAAAACACCAGCACTTGAATACTATTTTGTGCTGTCCTGTCTACATTGTGTACAGTTAGTTTTGTTAGGAAATCATTGCCTTAGCCACAGCCTTATCCATTATTCGTGTCGTTCACAACCACACATACAAGAACACGACGTTGAAATTAGAACTTTATTAACTTCACACACACTGTATCAGCAAACAAACACAACTATGGACGCGTTTCTGATTCGTAAAGTCAGAAAGAGAAGCCTGTGGACTTCTTTAAACATGAAACGTGATGGCCTCTCAGCAACAACGAACCACCATCTCCAAGCAGTGTCTGGAGGCATCTTATGTAGTTGCTCATAGAATTGTTAAGCTTGGCCAACCCCATACAATTGCCAAAACACTGATTTTGGCCGGCCGCGCAAGACGTGTAGAATAGGAGCTAAACTTAGCGCAATACTTATATCAAATGACATTGTATCACGCCGAATATCAGAAATCAGTTTTGGGTCCTATTTCAAAGAGGACTACCGTTCATTCGCCTAAGTTCGGGATCCATTTCTCTGCTCAGCAGACGAGCTGTCAATAGACATGAAAGAGCAGCTGAAGAGTGACAGTAAGACTTAAGCATCTCCCCTATTTCGTCATTCTGGATAGCAATGATCAGCTTTGCGACATAGCCTTAAAAATGCTCCTCCTTTTCGCGTCGACATATTTGTGCCAGGCAGGCTTTTCAAGACTGACTGCGCTCAAAACTAAATACCGCAACCGCGCACAGATCGAGGATGACCTGAGGATATGTTTGTCAAACATTGCCCCAAGATTTGAGAACCTTTGCAGTGCAAAGCAGGCTCATGTCTCACATTGACAGACCTGTAGGATTTTTTTTGTAAAGATCACAAGAGGCCCATAATAATAACAGTATCCAAATGATAGCAATAATAACACTAATTATTATTATTATGATAATAATACAATAATAATAATTGGTCGATAATCATTAATTATAATAATAATAACATAATGATGGTGATAATAATGAATAGCCTACTAATAGGCCTACTATTACTGATAATAATAATAACAATAATAATAATAATAATAAATAGTTATAATAATTGTCTGTATGGGCCTAACAATAGCCTAACATTGACATGTCAGGCCTATCAATAACAATATGCTATCTATCTATCCTATCTATCTATATATGGTGGTGTAGTTGAGGTGGTGGCGGCGGGCCGCGCGCTGGGGGGGCCCCAACTACCCCTAACCAGCTTTGGGGGGGCCCAGCTTGCAAAAGTTTGAGAACCCCTGGTCTAGAGGCTAATAAATAGTCTATTGTTTAAAGGGTGAAAAATAAATAGTCTATAGTTTTTAAAGGGTGATAATAAATAGTCTATTGTTTAAAGTGTAATAAATAAATAGTCTATTGTTTTAAGGGAAGATACATTTTTTTCTAAACATAAAGGACACTGAAACCGTATCGTTACTGTGGCCAGAAACCGTGATGCATACCGAACCGCGGGGCCACTGTGCCACGGCATCCCTAACACACACACACACACAATATATAAGGTTGTATTTATGAAGTGTGGTGTGTGTGGGCTGATGAATGTGGGCCTTAAGCTGAGCATAATGAAGAGTGAGTGACAGAGCTGTTACTGTCACTGGTGTGTGTGTGGTGTGTGTGTGTGAGCGAGGTGACGGAGTTGTAACTGTCACTGGTGTGTGTGGTACGAGGGGGCAGGAGGGGGGGGGGGGGGGGGTCAGAGCGCCTGAAAAGAGTCATTTGTTCCTCAGATTCATTCATTCAGAACACACCCCCCCCATACATACATACACACACACACACACAACACACCCCACACAACAGGACTTAGCAGTAGGGGACCGGAAGCAGAGACACTCTGATCGAGTTGGGAACACCTGCAGATGAGCATGGAATACAAGAACACAAGAACACTGGAACACTAGCCTAAGGCTGGCGCGGAACACGGGTCAACTAGGAACGGAACGCTGTGGGGACGGAACACCGGAGTGGCCTGTGGACAGGCGTCGACTCAGCTCACTATAAGGTAACTCCTTAGCAACACTCCTTAGCGACACTCCTTAGCGACACTTCCTTAGCAACACACCAGAAGAGTGAGGAGTGGGCAGTCACCAGCAGAGACCGCGTGGGGACCAGAGACCTGGCAGGACACGGCAGTGAGAGCCCTTGTGGGTGTGACCATCAGCTCATTGCCAGCCCATCCCAAGCCCATCCCAGCCCGCGGTCCTCATGCCCTCAGAGGGAGAGACTCGGTGCTTCCTCTCTGACCTCCACAGGGCGTCAAGCCAGGCACATTCCAAGAGACAGGTTTACATTGCCTTCCCTAAAGCCTTTGTAAAGGTGGATGTGTTTGGATGTGTTGGTGGAAGTTTGTATTGTTTGCATGAAATCGGAGACCTGAGGCGGACTGAAACCCGGCCACTGCCCACACAGGGCGATTTCCTCGGCAGGGCAGCTTCAGGTTGTGGTGCAGGTTCTAGGTGTGGATCAGGGTTCTAGGTGTGGTTCTGCTTGTCTGCCAGCAGTGGGGAGTGGCGAGTGCATACGTGTGCCTAAGAGAGGTACACCAGTGGGGGGGGAGTTTGTTGCATGGTGACATGGGTCATGGACGGCCAAACAAGTGATCCCCATCACAGCCATTAGCTGAGAACACACACACACACACACACACACACACACACACACACACACACACACACACACACACACACACACACACACACACACACACACACACACACACAGGAGAAGAAACAGGAGACATGAACGACATAGCAACCACAGCGCCTCGTGTTTTAGAGAACCACATAGGCAGTGGGAGGAAGAGGCGTAACCCCTAACGGCACGGCAAAGCCAGGCATCACACACGCCATAAGGCAAAACTCCACTTCTACACACACACCTACACACACACACACACACGACACTGTACCAGTGTCACGCCATAGGCAAAACCCACTTCTACACACACACACACACACACACACACACACACACACACACACTGTACCAGTTGTCACGCCATAGGCAAAACTTCAACTTCTACACACACACACACACACAACACACTCAGCATCACCAAACACACACACATACACACACACACACTGTACCAGTGTCACGCCATAGGCAAAACTCCACTTCTACACACACACACACACACACACATACACACACTGTACCAGTGTCACGCCATAGGCAAAACTCCACTTCTACACACACACACACACACACACACACACATTATATATTTATTTATATAGCGCCATAACAATACAATTGTCTCTAGGCGCTTTACAGAGCCCAGAGCCTGAACCCCCTTAGTGCAAGCACAATGGCAACAGGGGCAAGAAAAAAACTCCCTGTTAGTCAGGAGGGAATCTTAAGCAGAACCACGGCACATAAGGGGGGACCCATCTCCTTTAGTTAAAATGATCCATTAAATCGTCTACTGAGTCTGATGGTTGACTCAAGGTTTTTGAAAGTGCCTGTTCAAAGAGAACACCAGTGTGATCATTTATGATTCTCTTTCCTACCATCGCACAACTGTTCTGAATTTGTGGGGACATAAATACATCAAAGAAGATGCAGAAATGATCAGACAATGCCAAATCCTTGACAACTATAGTGATGTTAAGACCCTTTGTAATGACAAGGTGAAGTGTATGGCCATGAGAGTGTGTTGGTCCCTGTACATGTTGTGTTAAGTGGAAAGTGTCAATTAGTGTGAGTAGTTCGTTGGCATAGTTATTGAATTATCTACATGCAAATCCCTGATACAATGAGACAGTCAAATTCTAAATAGATGGCTGACAACAATTCACCTTCTTCTACAAAAACTTTAGGCGCCCGGACACCTTTTGCCATGACAGCACCAGTCTAGTTAAACCAGTTTTGAAAAACCTCAGGCTAAGGTGTGTGTGTATTCAAATAACTTCCTTTTCAAAAGGGGCAGGGTACACACAGACGTGAGACCCACCCCCTAGCTCACCATAAAAGGCTGTGGGAGGAGCTTCCCTATTCATACACTTACAATAAACCAACCTGGGCACTCTCACTCCAAGGCAGATCCACACAGACACACACACACACACACCTGGGCACTCTCACACACACACACACCTGGGCAGTCTCACACACACACACACACACCTGGGCAGTCTTACTCCAAGGCAGATCCACACAGACACACGCACACCTGGGCAGTCTCACAGACACACACACACCTGGGTACTTTCACTCCAAGGCAGATCCACACAGACACACACACACAGGAGGACAGTCGTTGTTCTCTCACCGGCACCTGCTTCAGCTCCTGTATGACGGTAAAGTACTGACTCTGCTTCCGTTCCGTCATGAAGATGTTTGCTCTTTGCCCTGCTAGGTTTGTGGTGGAAGTGTGTTACAGGTCAGGTTTCTGTTACTGATGGTACAGTGCTAATGTATGCATCTCTCCATCCTGCTACTCAGGTTGCCTTTAGCATCTGGTGCCTGCCTACTGAGGTTGCCTTTAGCATCTCTCCATCCTGCTACTGAGGTTGCCTTTAGCATCTCGTGCCTGCCTACTGAGGGTGCCTTTAGCATCTGGTGCCTGCCTACTGAGGGTGCCTTTAGCATCTCGTACCTGCTACTGAGGTTGCCTTTAGCATCTCGTGCCTTTAGCATCTCGTGCCTGCCTACTGAGGGTGCCTTTAGCATCTCGTACCTGCTATGATGGCATGTGTTGGTTTTGATTGGTTTGTTGGTTATCTGTGGAACACTGTGTATTCACCTTCCACCACACACACACTTTTGAATCACTGTGGTTATCTTTAGACATCATACTGACTTCAGTTTCTCCCTGTATTAGGGCAGCACCACATGGATGTGATCTTGCATTAGAAGGCAAAGCCTCTGGATCATCTCCAGCCCACCGACCTCAGTTTGTCCTCTCTGGGGGGCCACATGACCCCTGGGCGCCACGGAGACCCAAGACTGAGTCATATCTGAAAGGTAAGGACCAATGGACAGGGGGTCCTGGGTTTCTGTTGTCAAACGGCCGAGCCAGAGGAAAAGTGAAATGTGCCCGAGACTGTTCTGAATCTGAATCCACACATCTTACAGTGTGTGCGTGTCTGTGTCTGATGTGAAGCTCTGGTCTGTGTGTGAGTGTGAGTGTGTGTGTGTGTGTGTGTGTCTGATGTGAAGCTCTGGTCTGTGAGTGTGTGTGTGTGTGTGTCTGATGTGAAGCTCTGGTATGTGAGTGTGTGTGTGTGTGTGTGTGTGTGTGTGTGTGTGTGTCTGATGTGAAGCTCTGGTCTGTGAGTGTGTGTGTGTGTGTGTATGTGTGTCTGATGTGAAGCTCTGGTCTGTGAGTGTGTGTGTGTGCGTGTGTGTGTGTATGTCTGATGTGAAGCTCTGGTCTGTGAGTGTGTGTGTGTGTCTGATGTGAAGCTCTGGTCTGTGAGTGTGTGTGTGTGTGTGTGTGTGTGTGTGTGTCTGATGTGAAGCTCTGGTCTGTGTGTGAGTGTGTGTGTGTGTGTGTGTCTGATGTGAAGCTCTGGTCTGTGTGAGACTGTTCTGAATCTACACATCTTACAGCGATGACCCCATGCGCTGTAAATGAACAATATTGTGTACAGAAATCAATCCTTAAATAAATAACATCTAACAGAAGATCCTTAAAGCGGCCGCTGTGGGCACACCTCTGAGCTACTACAGAGTGTCCATTTTGGAATCAGAAATCAAGGCCATTTCATTAAAGAGGGACGAGTGTGTGTGTGTGTGAGTGTGTGTGATGTGAAGCTCTGGTCTGTGTTTGAGTGTGAGTGTGAGTGTGAGTGTAAGTGTGAGTGTGAGTGTGAGTGTGAGTGTGAGTGTGAGTGTGTCTGATGTGAAGCTCTGGTCTGTGTGTGTGTGTGAGTGTGAGTGTGTGTGTGTCTGATGTGAAGCTCTGGTCTGTGTGTGTGTGTGTGAGTGTGCCTCTGATGGAACTCCTGTCAAGTTACATCCATAGTGGAAACCCTGTTGAGCGCCAGCTCTTGCGTGAAGAGGTGACTTTGGTATTGCTGAGCCGAGCTCACTCTCACACACACACACACACACACACACACACACACACACACACACACAACAGAAGAATATTGCAGGGGATTTTGGCTAATTTTTTTGGTCCGCTACCCACACGGTTAGCTGTGTTGCTTATTTTCACGAATGCACGATCCTTATCAAGTTGTACCTCGTTGTAAAGGTGACTAATCAGGCTTTCCAACTATATATAATACAATACCAATTGGTATTATTAAAGGGGAGGAATAATCGACTGGAAATAACGTTTCCGAACTTTTTTTGAGGAGTTAATATATTTGGTGATACGTCACATAACCAAATGATGACCAATATGATACTTTACATCATTTGAAATACTTATGTGATCTCACTAAGGGTTCTCCTCATCATGGTAATGTCTGTGTGATCTCACTAAGGGTTCTCCTCATATTTTGTTAGCAACTATATACACAAGGGTCCAAAACTCTCAGCTGAAGTTTGATTTTATATAGTTTATATAGTTATGGATATTCCAGAAAACCAGTTCTGCTGAGGAACTAAAGGCAGTTTCTGGACAGCATCAGCCTGATGGAGCATGTGCAGTGGCCCAACTGTTGCTCTTTGCTCTTGCTCATTGGAGCCTGAACTTTGGCATCACAAAGTGAAAGTTCACAAAGTTCACAACCCATCAAGGATGGACACATCCTCTGCCTTATCTAATCATTTCTCGTTATCTATATTTAAGTGTAATAACCCACCTTTACAACAGATCTATGACGGATAAAAAAAAAAGAGTCATAAACAATCTTTCAAGGACCTTGAGTCAACTGTAAGACTGTAGATCATTTACTGAAAAATTGAAATTGCTCCAGTAAAAGTTAAGACAGAACATAACGTCAACCATGGACACCAAGTCCAACTGAAACTCTTCAAAAAGAGCAGCGGAAGAAGACGGAAGGAAATAGGGCGCAAACACAGACTCTTAATGCATAAAGAAATGCTTCACACATACAGAGTGTGTGGTGTGTGGTGTGTGGTGTGTGTGAGATGCTCCACACATACAGTATAATAACTGAATTATGCAAAGCAAGACAGTCTTTCTTCTCCAACATCATCAAGTAGAAAATATACCCAATACTCATGTGGCATGTTCAGCAGCAGAGAAGTTAACTAACCCCTCTTTCACAGTTGGGGCCTAAACTTCTATCTGATAATATGGTCTTTTTTTCAAAGGTTTCCAATTCTCTTTTTATTACTTTTAGATTTTGCCGATTTATTGTTCATTGGTCTTAGACATTTTTCTTTCAACTTATATATATTAGTTTGAGCTTTTTCGTATTCATTTAGCAGATGTGTCTCATCCAAAGTTACTCAATACTTATTTATCCAGGAAATGTTAACTATCCAGGAAATGTTAACCATCACTCATCTCATTACTGCATCTCAGCATTCCATCGTCAGCTTCTCTGATCCTTCTCTGTGGGTTCCGTCTCCCTTTATTGCTGTTGTTCATTGGGGGATGTGATGTCATAACAGAACAATCATTGGCCTCTCAATAAAATACCCTTTGTACTGCAAAGGTCGTTTTCGACCATGCATTTTACTGATAAGCCATAAGTGAACATGTTGTCCTTCCTCGCTCTTAGGAACATGCCTGCCTGCACGAATACTTTTTAAAGTTTTGGTCCTTGGTCCACACACACACACAGGGCTCATGGCCACAACACACACACACACACACACACACACAGGGCTCATGGCCACACACACACACACACAGCTCACTTTTAAAGTCTTGGTCAGACCAACATAAAGGTCAAGGGTCACCCTTACAATAAAGTCGTAGTAGTCACTTGTTATCACATTTTGATTCAAGTAGAACAGTTCCAAATGACCTGAAGCCCAGTAGAAGAGTTCCAAATGAGCTGAAAACCCTGAGGATGAGCCCAGGTAGGTTCATCCTGCAGCTGCTGACAGGGCTGGGCTCATGGCCACACACACACACACACACACACACACACACACGGCTCATGGCCTGGGCACCATAGAGGGTTACACATTAACCCAGCAGGCATAGCGACGCGGGGCCTAGGCGGGGGCTGGGGTGGGCACACTAACCCCCCCCCACACACACACACACACACTAACCCCCACCCCTACTCTCACCATAGAGAGTGTACTCACACAAACTAACCCCCCCCCCACACACACACACACACACACACACACACACTAACCCCCACCCCTACTCTACACCATAGAGAGTGTACTCACACAAAACTAACCCCCCCCCCACACACACACACACACAACACACTAACCCCCACCCTACTCTACACCATAGAGAGTGTACTCACACAAACTAACCCCCCCCCCACACACACACACACACACTAACCCCACCCCTACACCATAGAGAGTGTACTCACACAAACTAACCCCCCCACACACACACACACACACACACACACTAACCCCCACCCTACTCTGCACCATAGAGTGTACTCACACCACTAACCCCCCCCCCCCACACACACACACACTAACCCCCCCCCCCCCACACACACACACACAAACACACTAACCCCCCCCCCCACACACACACACACACTAACCCCACCCTACTCTGCACCATAGAGAGTGTACTCACACACACTAACCCCCCCCACACACACACACACACACACACACACACACACACTAACCCCCCACACACACACACACACACAAACACACTAACCCCCCCCCCCCCCACACACACACACACACACACACACACACACACAAACACACTAACCCCCACCCTACTCTACACCATAGAGAGTGTACTCACACACACTAACTCCCCCCCCCCCACACACACACAAGCACACTAACCCCCCCACACACACACACACAAACACACTAACCCCCCCCACACACACACACACACACAAACACACTAACCCCCACCCTACTCTACACCATAGAGAGTGTACTCACACACACTAACTCCCCCCCCCACACACACACACACAAGCACACTAACCCCCCACACACACACACACACACACACACACACACACTAACCCCCACCCTACTCTACACCATAGAGAGTGTACTCACACACACTAACTCCACCACCTCATTATGACATGTTGCTGCTGTTGCTGCTAGACGCCATGTTGTTCTCTATTCATGTCAAATGACCCATCTGCCTTTGCTGTTCCCTTGATCTTCTACAGTGAGACGAGCCGACAGCCATGTTGCTGGGCAACCACAGCCTGTTGGCGATCATGCAGCAGTGGGCGGGGCCTGATGAGGAGAGGGCGGAGCACACGCTGCAGTACCTGTACCTGCTGCTGACCAAGGTCCTGCTCAACTCCTTCATGACGTCCTTCGCGCTGGGCAGCCTCTCACACTCCATCATGGGCTTCTGCTTCCTGTCGCTGTGCCTGGCCGACTTCCTGCTGGCGGGCGCACTGGCGGGCACCTGGCTGCTGGACGGGCACCGCGCCTCGTCTGTGGCCTTCCTGCTCACGCACGCCTCTGCCGTCTACTCCGCCCTGCCGCTGCCGGTGCTGGCGCTGGGGGCCCTGGACTACGCAGCCGTGGCCCGGCGGAGGATCCCCTGGACCGGAGGCGCCGCGAGTCGGGCCGGCGCCGTGCTGGGACTGTGGGTTCTGGCTGGGCTGCACTCCGCCTGGCACACCGACCCGTCTGTGTTTGCGGTCGAGCTGGAGGCGGAGCCGGGCACGCTGGCGCTGGTGTGTGAGGTGCAGGCGTCGCGCCAGGTCAGCCTCTTCTGCCTGACGCTGCTCGTGGGCATCAGCCTGGCGCTGGGGTGGCGCCTCCCTGACGTCTGGCGCTGGGCGCGCCAGGCCGACCGCCTGTCTGTGGAGACGGAGCGGCACGGACCCGTGGCGCCCCCCAGAGACCTGCCCATCAGCATCTCCGTGGAGGTGGGGGAGGAGGTGCGGCGGCAGCCTCCGCTCCTCCTCAGCGGCGCGCTGCTCCTCGCCCAGCACTGGGGCCCCTACCTGCTGGCGCACCTGAGCAGCGAGCTGCTGCGGCTGGACGTGCCAGCCTACGCCAGCGTCAACACGCTGTGGGTCAGCTGCGCCAACAGCCTGCTGGTGGGAGTGGTCTTCTGGAGCGAGGGTGGGCGCGAGACGGGCACCAGCACCCACCTGTGCATCTGTGACGCCTTCTGTGACTGGAGGATCTGCAGACACTTGAGTTGCCGTGGCAACGGCCCCCTGCCGCACAAACTGCCCCAGGAGCTGCAGGCTCCATCAGGAAGAAAACTGAAACCTTTGCTTCTACTCTGAGGGGCCGACACACGACTCTCACACACACGATTCTGACACACACACGGCTCTGACACACACACGACTGACACACACACAAGACTCTGACACACACACACGGCTCTGACACACACACGGCTCTGACACACACACGACTGACACACACACACACGACTCTGACACACACGATTCTGACACCACACACGATTCTGACACACACACGACTCTCTCACACACACGGCTCTGACACAACACGACTCTGACCACACACACTCTGACACACACACACGGCTCTGACACACACACGGCTCTGACACACACACGGCTCTCACACACACACGGCTCTCACACACACACGGCTCTCACACACACAGCTCTCTCACACACAGCTCTCACACACACAGCTCTCACACACACGACTCTGACACACTCCTGTGCTACACACACCTGTGGTAAACACACCTGTGCCACACACACCGGTGTTACACACATCAGTCACAAGTCAGATCCCCAGAGTATACTGCTGCTCCACAGACCTGTGCTACACACACCAGAGTACATATACTGCTGTTACACACACCTGTGCTCCACACACACCTGTGCTCCACACACACTTGTGCTCCACACACCAGAGTATACTGCTGCTCCACAGACCTGTGCTACACACACCAGAGTACATATACTGCTGTTACTCACACCTGTGCTACACACACACCTGTGCTCCACACACCAGAGTATACTGCTGCTCTGTGCTACACACACACCAGAGTATACTGCTGCTCCAAACACCTGTGCCACAAACACCAGAGTATACTGCTGCTACACACACTCCTGTGCTAGACACACCAGAGTATACTGCTGCTCCACACCAGTCACGGTGTCAGATTGTATCAGATTGTGGACTACTAGGAGCAAATGAGTGCTTGATGCGCAATCAACTCTCTTAAGGATTAAAAGGTTAATGTTGCTATTGGTTGTAAAAATGTGAAGTTAGACTTTAAAGATCCCACTTGGTTGTGTTTCATGGAGGATGACAGAGGGTAGTCTTGGGGTAGAGTGACTGATGATGATGATGATGGTGATGGTGGTGATGGTGGTTGTGATTATTATTATTATTATTGGATGCAATAAAGATGATGACGATGGTACAGGTGATTTTAATGAGTTATTTGGTCGCTTGATGGTTTTCGTGTCAGTGATTGAGCGACACACCACCTATCATCTAGGGCTGAACGATTTGGGGAAATAATCTAATTGCGATTTTTCCCCACAATATTGCGATTGCGATTTAATATGCAATTTTTTTATTTTATCCTAATTTTTTACCCAACAAATCGTAATGAATGATTTCAATATGACCAACACAATATTAGATACATTTAGGGTAAAATATTATTTCCCACAATTAAAATTTGTATTTAACTGCTCATTACAGAATCAAGAACAACAAATCGGTGGCTTTGCCACTGTGCATTTAAGTAAGTATTCTTACAAAGTCATTGTAAGAATAAACACAAGGCATGCAATTTTTAAACACTGTGTGCAAAATGTACCATCTTCTTTTTTTTTTTTTAAGATCACGTTTTTAATCGCGAACGTTGCGGTTAGAAAATCGCGTTCTATCATATCGCGATTAAATCGCAAATGCAATTAATCGTTCAGCCCTACTAGGGGTGGACGATATGAGCTAAAATTTATATCACAGTATTTTCCACTGTCCAGACGATATCGATATGATATCACGATATATGAGAAAAAAAATCTGAATCACATTTTAATAGCCCTTCTTAGCTAAATGACATTAGTTAAGGCAAAATATGTCATCATGAAAAGTAAAAATCAAATAATGATAAAATAAATATGTATCTACTGATATGTGCTACAAATGTAATTTCTGTATGATTCCAATCATTTCAAGCATTTTTATAATCAAAAATCGCTGAATTTGCGCATGTCCTGTTCAAACAGAGAGGAGACATGCGAGGTGAGGCAGCGACGAGCAGCGCCTCATCTCAGATTGTGCAATCCCTCACTAACTGGGTTGAGCGCATGCCTTTTGCTTTCTCGTTGTTTGTCACCACTGTAGTATTTGTGGACACTTGTATTATATGTCCTTTCTATCCATAGAATAGGTAATGTATTTCACGTATGTGTAGAACCTATTTAGTCTTGCTGATCTGACATAAACCCGCATAGCAGTGAAAAAGCACTGAGGGGAGGCAAACAGTACCTCTGTCTCAATGAAGGGGGCGTGCGCGAGAGCCTGAAACTGGACTTTCAATCGAAACGTGAAATGTTAAATAATGGGAGACCAATGCCGGAGCTAAAAGGTATGCTTCAAACGACGGGACAGAAGATAACTCGATCGAATACTCACATTCAAAGCCAAATTGCTTTTGAGAATAGATTTGGCTTTGGACGAAGAGCGGAGACTAAATATTAGCATGAGCAATATTCGCTAACATTACATTGATATCAGAGTGAGCCCTTGCTCTGTCGATTTCCCATTATTTTTCTTATGATTGTTTATATCTATGTGAAGCCATTTAACATCACACAAGTTGTTGTAATCACTTTGAACCCAAGACTGCTTTTTAATGGTGAGCTGATTTTGAGAAATTAAACTTTGCAGCTAAAGTTGTGTTTCCTGGTTATGGTTGTCGAATTGCTGTGCTAGCTAAGGAAACTTTTAATAACCTTAGCATAAACGATTTAAATGGAAGAGTTACATTTGCATGAAATGATAGCTAGTTATCTAGCTGATGTTATAGTCTCCTCGATTTAATCATAAAATTATAATGGGAAAAGGCAGAAACCCTCAGGGTGCCTGTGCAACTTCGTATGAAAGAGTTCATATTCACACATATTAACACGAGTTCATCACAAGCTAGCAGCTGCCAACTGTATGTACCTTACCTATGTGGGTTAAGAATGATGATATGAAATATGATAAACAACCAGTAGACAATGTGCAAGCTGCCAATTGAATGGTGATTTAACAGGTTGCTGGTGCTTACACCTTTGGCTAAAACAACACGGCGACACAACTGTCTATTATTCTTATTTGGTCGAGGTCGGAGATTTTTAACCCAAACCAGTTCCAAACGACTTTCTTTTTAACCAATTCGTCATCATCCTGCTCTTGAGCAATATCACTTTCTGCGTGTTCGCTCATCCTCGATTGTTCACTTATGCACTTATAATAAGCTATATATATATATATATTAGTACGTAGCCTGCCTACTAACTTCAGCTGCCTGCACGCTTGTTTGTTGCTAGCACTACATGCGCGCAACAAATGCATGCGCCGTCCGCTCATAAAAATAGGTCAACATATTAACATACATTCTTTTTTTCGTAAGAACCAAGAAAGGTTAGATTAAAATAAAAAAAGATGTAGCTACTTAGTACTATCACTCAGTTGAAATTTGGAACAAAACAATATGAATGCCAAATTCGAATTTATGAATTATGAATTATGAATAAATCGCGGTATCCACGGTATTGCAAAATCCATATCATGGCGTGGCACAATACCGGTTTTTACTATCAAACCGGTATATCGCCCACTCCTAAGCCCTACTATCATCAGGGTGGCAATATTCCCAAAAGGGAGAGCAGCACTCGGACTCGGACATATTCATTTCCTGGTTCTGCTTCCAGCCATAGCATCTGTGCTCCCTTCAGGAGATGAAGGTCTATCAAATGATCCTTTATCCCTCCATCTAAAAATAGACATCTTTGCCCAGTCATACTCTACATGAGATCCAGGACACTATCAAACTTGACAAACATGGTAACCCCCACCCCAGACAAACATCACAGTGTTGGCATAAGACAGTTTGTACAGTTTAAGGACAATCATAATAAAAAAGGCAAACATACAGCTGACAGCCACATCATGAACATTCGTCCAATCACTACTCAGCTCACAGCCACATCATGAACATTCATCCAATCACTGCTCAGTTCACAGCCACATCATGAACATTCGTCCAATCACTGCTCAGCTCACAGTCACATCATGAACATTCGTCCAATTAGCGGTGGGCGATATGGCCAAAATCTTCTATCACGGTATTTGTAATTTTATATCACGGGTTACGGTATATATCACGGTTTATTATACGTACGGTGACCAGATTTGAGTTTGTGAAAAAGAGGACACTTTCAGCGGGTGGCGAAATGTGTCCACAGACAGGCTTTACAGTATGATCATTTTATTTAATGACCCTTAAGAAACACTAAGGTGCAGAAACAATACTGCCTCAATAGGCTATTGGCCTAAGCAATAGTGGCCAGTTATAGGCCTACTTTGTACTAAACATTTCCATTGAATCTTTAAATAATAAGATTAAAACAAAGTGCATGTAGTGGCATTTAGTCCAGTGCTTATGTGGCTTTCAGTGGTTCTTTAATGTACCTTCAGAAGATAATCAGTGTTAAAACTTTCTTTCAATTTTTGTTCATATGTTAACGCAATAATGATGAGATTTTTTTTCTATATGGCACATATTAAAATAGAAAATTAGAAGTTGGCCATTACACATACGCCCATTGACCGCTTCAGCCCGTTGCTGCGACGTGCCAACGTCGCGCCGCCATATGGTGAGGTGAAGACTGGCCTGTAAACACCACGCAAGTAAACGATGGTAGCTGCGGTTTTTCTGGATAAAAAGCACTTTAGCGTTTACATTTCTAAAACCGATTTCACTGAGTCGTTTTATATTCATGGTTTATGATTAACGTGGAGTACCAAAAAAAGTTTTGTCTCCATGTTACTTAGATCTCGATCGTTAGGTTATAATCGCCATAGACATATATACATACATATGCTAATTTGTCTATGAAAATCGCTGCTAGACGCTCACTGTTCTTGTGCTCCCACAGCTCCTTCACTTCAAAAGTGCATCTTTAACTACTAATATTTGACCATCATTTAGAAAAATGGAACAGAATCTGCAAATAAATGGCTACACTAGACACTTTTCAGTCCATATTTTTCAGTAGGCATGACAGTCCTTGCAGGTCATGTGCTTAAAATGTTTTACTGGGTATCGTATTATACGGCTCTTCAGAATGTTCAAAAAAGTTCAGTTGATTTGAATGGGCCACCCCAACGTTTGCAGGTCTTTAATTTCTTTATATTCACTGCTGCGAAAAGGTAATGACCTGATCATTGGCAACGGGTTTTGTGCTTCTAATTCACGTCTTTCATATCATTCTGCAAGTAGTCCGGTCATTTAACGTCAGCACGTAATGGGTTGCTACGCAACACCTGAAACTTTAAAGTTCTATTTGCCTTATCACACGCGTGTCTGTATGGCAGGAGACTCTTTAGCACACGCGTGTCTGTATGGCAGGAGTCTTTAGCACACGCGTGTCTGTATGGCAGGAGACTCTTTAGCACACGCGTGTCTGTATGACAGGAGTCTTTAGCACACGCGTGTCTGTATGGCAGGAGACTCTTTAGCACACGCGTGTCTGTATGACAGGAGACTCTTTAGCACACGCGTGTCTGTATGGCAGGAGACTCTTTAGCACACGCGTGTGTCTGTATGACAGGAGACTCTTTAGCACACGCGTGTCTGTATGGCAGGAGACTCTTTAGCACACGCGTGTCTGTATGGCAGGAGAGTCTGGCTGGTTATTCTCTTGGGTTTCAAACACAATAGCAGAGGAGGTGGAGAGGAGGAGAGAGACATACAGGTCACAGGCAAAGTGTGTCTGTAGTGACACCTGCTGGTCACCATCCTACAGCACCCTCAGAGACCCTACAAGCACCCTCAGAGACTCCACAGCTAACTGGGGCTTCAGCGGCCCCCATGAGGCAGGGGAGGATGGTGCCTCACAACAACAGGAATCACCAACTCACTGATAACTCACAAAACAGGCTGTGAAACCAATGTACAGCATCTACATGCATGGCACTCACATCGCATAATCTCTGGTCTTGAAGAAAAAGGCATGTTTGTAAGTTACTTTTAAAATAATAAATAAAAATCGAACGGGACTGTTTATCTTCAATAGATGGTGACTAAAATTGCATTATCATCAATCCAAAAGTGGATTTTCAAGAAGGATGCTTTCGCCCAGATTTCAACATTACAGTCGTTCTCACCATACAAATCTGAAGTTAGAAAATACAGAATGTTCTGCTTCATTTCAGTTTTCATGTTCAAGCAGCAATACGGAGTTCTGTTCGAAAACTAGCAAACTGGTATCTTTTGTCAGTATAGCTGGCAATGTCATGCTGTGAAAGCTTTTCTACCGCTTCTGCAGGGTATTCCACCCCGGTACACAGAACTACATAGGGCATATCCTGGATGGCTAGTGGGAAAGACACAGACCGTCCTTCACATGACCATATGCTATCAAAATGAATTTTTGGGATGGTATCAAAACTAGTTTGCTCGAAAACCATACCTCAAAAGTGTCAAATAGTTGCATAGTGTTACTTTAAGTCTGATGCAACTGAACCTGTTACAGACAGATAAACATGGCAGTAACTGATACTCTTGATTAAATTGTGTAAAACTAATGGACTGATATCTTTCAACACTACTTCTGCTCGAAACCCTACATCCCTATGAGTAGACCAGCTGAGCGCCGGATGGAGGACCCTGCACTGTAATAGAATGGATGCTCTTGCGTGAAGGAAAAAGGAACGCGGTACATCAGATGCCTACCATGCATCAGGAAAGTTTTGAGATAACGTGGCGGGATTTTTTACAGAAATGGGCCGTTTTGAACCGAAACAAAATATTTCACACAATGACAATACAAACTAAGCATAAACATTCGTGCACATTCTAGAAGTTACAATCATGATCTCTTGTGATATAATTGAATTTTAAAGTCATGTATCCTTAGCTAAATTAATGTATCCATTCATTGGGGGTACATTTAATCTGATGGAGCGTTTAAACTAATGTAACTTGGTTAAACACTGGATGACCTGCGATTATTAACAAAACTGCTTCAAATAAACGGATGAAACCCACAAGCTCATTTACTTTTGTTACTATTGTCTATCAAAGGCGAAAACTAGCTAACAAGATTCCTACAATATTCATGGGGCAGCGTTAGCTAGCAACGCTAGCTTGATTTACTTTGCGAGCTGACACCTTTCAGTTTAGTCTACAAAATGAACTCCTTACCTGCCCGCCGATGGTGACGTCAAAAAACACAATTGGGTTGTTTGGATTCGATGGCTGGACATTCATGTTGAAATCTAAAACGTTGTTCTCGTAATCTCGTAAATGTTAAAGTTAATAAACAGTACAGCGTGCAGTTGATTCGAGTCAACGTTTCGAATGGAAAGTACAAGTGCCGACAGAGTACATTTCTACGGAAGCTCACATAGGACAATCGACACTAGAGTTGAAAATAGATTAGATACCCCCCATTTGAACTTAATTATGTAGCAGATTAATTGCTATTACACGTAAGTAACTTTTATAACCACAATTACAAATAATACATTAAATAAATAAATAAATTAGGCCATTCCACAACAACGTAGTGCACCCGTGGGTCGCAGCTCTAGAACGGTCGGAATGGAAACGAGAGGATTTTAATAAACTGGCTGTCCAATTCAAAACGAGAATCGGTACATGATACAGTGCATACACTTCTGACATAGCAGAACGGTTCAGTCAAGCAATCTTACAAGTTTGTTAATGGTTGTAACCATGTAAAATATACACTGACCTCATAACAAAACAAACGAATTGTGAGTTTGCACTAATGCTGTGTTTGCACACACTCTCACGAGTATACTTCTACAGTCTACAGCGGTTAATTGCAAATTACAACATAATTTAATTCCTTTTTGAAGATGGTGGTCCTAGCTGTTGTTTTGGTTTGTCAGCAGTTGATTTTCTTATACAATTGAAGATCTCTTCTTCTTCCATTTTGTCTTGTAGGGTAAAAGAGTTCTTCCTTCAAGGCACATTCTAAGATTCAGTCTCGATTTTGCGAAAGGTTGATGTTTAAGCTCAATAGTCAATCAAATGACACCCCTTTCCTTCCGTGCTGAAGAAGCACAGTGTTGATTGCCTGAAATTGTTTATGGCTCGGTCTGAGCCACTATCTCTGTTTTTGGAGTTTTGTTTTTTTGCGCAAACACTAAACACAGCTAGAGGACAGTGAACAGGAATTTGCCGAATTGGACAAAAAGTTATCAGAATCGCAGACTTTACCTTAGGAACCGTATGGATAAAATATGCATTTTACAAAGAAACATGATGATGTAATGATGTCACCACCATCTGGAGTTCAAGCCCTCTGAGGCCTGTCTCCCATAGAGTTGGACAGGTGTAGTCTCCCATAGAGTTGGACAGGTGTAGTCTCTCTCCCATAGAGGTGGACAGGTGTAGTCTCCCATAGAGTTGGACAGGTGTAGTCTCTCTCCCATAGAGTTGGACAGGTGTAGTCTCTCTCCCATAGAGTTGGACAGGTGTAGTCTCTCTCCCATAGAGTTGGACAGGTGTAGTCTCTCTCCCATAGAGTTGGACAGGTGTAGTCTCTCTCCCATAGAGGTGGACAGGTGTAGTCTCCCATAGAGGTGGACAGGTTTAGTCTCCCATAGAGTTGGACAGGTGTAGTCTCTCTCCAATAGAGGTGGACAGGTGTAGTCTTCCATAGAGTTAGACAGGTGTAGTCTTCCATAGAGTTAGACAGGTGTAGTCTTCCATAGAGTTGGACAGGTGTAGTCTCCCATAGAGTTGGACAGGTGTAGTCTCTCTCCCATAGAGTTGGACAGGTGTAGTCTTCCATAGAGTTGGACAGGTGTAGTCTCTCTCCCATAGAGTTGGACAGGTTTAGTCTCCCATAGAGTTGACAGGTGTAGTCTTCCATAGAGTTGGACAGGTGTAGTCTCTCTCCCATAGAGGTGGACAGGTGTAGTCTTCCATAGAGTTGGACAGGTGTAGTCTCTCTCCCATAGAGGTGGACAGGTGTAGTCTCTCTCCCATATAGTTGGACAGGTTTAGTCTCCCATAGAGTTGGACAGGTTTAGTCTCCCATAGAGTTGGACAGGTGTAGTCTTCCATAGAGTTGTACAGGTTTAGTCTCTCTCCCATAGAGTTGGACAGGTGTAGTCAGTTTAAAAACAACTACCACTGTTTCATCTGAAAAACGCTTTTGCTTGTCTTGAACATGAAGGTTTAAGAAGAAAATGAATTACTGAAACTTTTTAACTTTGAACCTCCAAACATTCTGTCTATATTTAACAGTCAGAAAATGCAATGAATATCTCACAACAGTCTAATCGTTTGCATTTGTGTGTGTGTGTGTTGGAGCTCTCAGTGAGGTGACTTTGTGAAAATGCAATGAGTATTAATCACAACAGTCTAATGGTTTAGTACTTTTAACCTGGCAAAGCAATTATAATTTCCTGCCTTCTGATCTTATTAAGTGATTGCCTATCATTCAAATCATAAAAATATAAGAATGATTGAAACGCTAGCAAGCCAAGGAGATTTTGATGAAAAGCTCAGTATTCCAATGGCCTGCTTTTAAAGACTACACAGTCTTACTTTACTTTGGAAGATTTTATTGAGGTCAATAAAACATCAGAAACGCATAAATGAACACAATGACAACATGCTACAAGGATATAAAAAATGCTAAATGAACAAATGCAAGACAGCTCCACATCCTGTGTGTATGTATGTGTGTGTATGTATGTGTGTGTGTGTGCGAGTGCGAGTGCGAGTGCGTGTGTGTGTGTGTGTGTGTGTGTGTGCGCGAATGTGTGTGTGTGCGTGCGTGCATGTTGGAGCTCTCAGTGAGGGGACTATGTGAAATAGTGGGGCTTCTTCACATTGATGCCATACTCAGACAGAGCAGGAGCCAGGTCCTCCATGGTCAGGGTGTATTTCTTATCCTGGGGGGGGCAGAGAGAGACAGACAGAGAGTGAGAGAGAGGGGGGGGGGGGGGGGGAGAGAGAGAGAGGGAGAGAGAGACAGAGACAGAGAGAGAGAGAGAGAGAGACAGAGGGGAGACAGAGAGAGACAGACAGGGGAGAGAGAGAGAGAGAGAGAGGGACAGAGAGAGAGAGAGAAGGAAAAGAGAGAGAAAAGGAAGAGAGAGAAAGAGAGAGAGAGATTCATCACAGGGCACCACACAGGACCACACAGCTTGTCTAAAGACACAATGACTGTCCCTCTACAATGACTATCATTCATCTGACTTTAAGGGAGCTTTTGTCTGACCTTAGTCCGACCTTAGTCTTATTCCTGGAGCTTCCTGAAGCAGTTCCCTTCATCTTGCACTGACCTAAGTCTTATTCCTGGAGATTCCTGAAGCAGTTCCCTTCATCTTGCACTGACCTAAGTCTTATTCCTGGAGATTCCTGAAGCAGTTCCCTTCATCTTACACTGACCTTAGTCTTATTCCTGGAGCTTCCTGAAGCAGTTCCCTTCATCTTGCAGTGCTGGAGCGCATCGTTAGCGATATCTGAGATGAACTTCTGGGCAGCCAGTGAGACGAGACGGATTCTGTACGAAGCAAAATAAAGCGAGTTTTATAGTTCATGTATATGCACAACAAAGTTTAGACAAACGTATTCAAGTTTAATACGGACACTTACATTCTAGGGTCTGAGGCCTCAAATCCAGCGCGGTTGAGGTAGTAACCCGTCACTGCATCTGGGATCTGGAGGTCAGAGAGGGACAGTAAGGCTGAGCTCCACAACCGTGTTGTGTTCACAGTTAGTGTTGCGGCCATGGTTAGTGTTGCTGTTATGGTTAGTGTTGTGTTCACAGTTAGTGTTGTGTTCACAGTTAGTGTTGCTGTCATGGTTAGTGTTGTGTTCACAGTTAGTGTTGCGGTTATGGTTAGTGTTGCGGTCACATTGCTTTGGGCGGGGGGTGGGGTGAGTCAGTACATAGAATTAGTGCATGATGAGTAGATGACCCGCATGTGTGTGTACCAATTCCCAAGCAACCCAGTCTAAATGTAAATGCTCTTCTGGAAGCCTGATATTATTACCCTGAACAGAACTGAGGGATGCACAACTAACAATGGCCAAGAATAACAAAACAACCACATGAAAAACATTTCCTTGCTGATGGTATGGGCCCCTGTGGCCCTGACCGGACCTCACACACAAGGTGACGGCTTACCGTGGGTGTGTAGTCCTCCAACTGCATCAGGAAGTCGGCCAGGGGCGTGGTGGAAATGGCCGGCTTCACGTCTCCGTTGGCGATACCCGGCAATGTACACTCCGTTTGACACCGATGCGTCAGAGGATGGGGTCGCCATGGCAGCAGAGGTTGGAACTGTAAGCATGTTTGAAAGGGGCGCAGGTAAATTGATGTAGTGAGGTAGGCAAAACTGCTGATGCAGCACTGACATGTGCTTTAAGGTCATGCACTCTTGCAGACACCAATAGAGTCTTGGCTAATCCTGCCTCTCTGCTAATGTTGAACTTTAAAAAAATGTGCAGCACATTTTCTGAATACCGTATTCACCGTACTATTGTTACAGGAGCTGTTCAATTACAAAGACATTCCTCCATTTTACAATGTCATACTATTGGCATATGCACAAAACAACGGATACAAATTGTATGTACCTGGCTCGCAGGCATAACTAGGTTAGTAAAGTGATTATGATTCAAAAGCAGTATTTATGTTCAAATTTACATCAACCATACTCCGGGAACCAACATTTTGGAGAACTTAAATCACTGGTCACACAACCCGGTTAAAGTCATTAAGAACAAGTCCACCGTGTTAGCTAGCTATGTGGATAGCTTTACTAACTGATGGTCGACAACTTACTATTACTAGTTTCCGATAGAAGGTATACTGCTGACGTTTGCTGCTGCATTGTTTGTAAGTGTGATACAGTTGCTGCTGTTGCTCGATGTAGACGAATTCGATGCTGTTCCTCCAGTGGTCACGGGCTGCGATGTGTCAACGTTCATTATAACAAGCTCACAAAATCAGCCACGCCGAATTGCCAGCAAACGCAGATTAGTACAAGTAGATGGTGAATGCACTTGTCAATACTTTTTCGTGATGTCACATGCAAAATAGATCGTCTATGTTTAAAATACCGATAGAAACTACGGAAATAATGGACTTCGTGGAGTAAACTGTTTTTGCTCCTAAATGGCAACCTCTGTACTTCCGTGTGCAACGCATTTATTGTCCGAGCGAAACCTTGGCCATGTATAGTTCCTAGGAGTGACTCGTTCATTTCCAGGTCAGAAAGACACTAGGGTGCATACGACATCATTCTCTCTGTCCTGTACTGAATTATGTTACTTGAAAGAAAGTCCACACAATATGACTTTAGAGCACGTGTTAATGCCGTTCACTCCGAGACAGTGTTGGGCAATGATAATAAGGGAATTACTCTACCCATAAGATAATAACTTACTATTTATGTCTACTCATAACTCATGTCAATAATAAGAGAATCTGATAGGTGAAAATTCACCCTAGTTACCTCAGGACTCCGGAGCTGCATATAAGTATATTTATTAGACAAACAACAATTTGCAATCGGGCTCACTCCCAGCACAAGGCTGAAAGTGAAGCAATGATAAACACATTGCACAAGGTTTGTATAGATAGAAGTTTAGCGTTCAGCAGAGATAACCACGTGATGGATTTCTGATGTCTGAGGCAAGGATGGAAGTTTTGCACCAAGGTCGGAAGAAGCACAGTTCGACCCTTCTTATCACCTCTGGTCTAAACATGCTCTTGTACATATGCAGACTAAGTGGCACCTAATATTCTAAGTTACACACACACACACAGAGAAACACAGAAAAAGCCATGTTCTTGCTTTTCATAAGCACATGATTCATACAAGATATATATTAATACAAGGCACTTGATTATTATATTCTTAAGTCATTAACAGTGTTTGGAAATTATCTCCATCAGTCCTCCTTTTATCCGTTTCAATGGATAATTCAAAATCACAATCAAAATCAAAATCACAAATCATCTTTCTTAATTCGTCAATTATCAATTTCAATGGATAACCTCAAAATCATCACTCATGCTTATGACAGCAGACCTAATGATCTGTGGATGTGGCCCACACCCTGTCTTGCCATTCTCACTAACAGTGATGAGATGGATCTTCCTCTCTCTGTGACAGATTACACATTGCCCCTACATGAGGAGCTCAGGAGTGCACAGAGGGCGCGCTAACTCACCTGAGCAAGCTGCCCGACTTCCCATATCAATGGTCCCGTGCGCTAACTCACCGAGCAAGCTGCCCGACTTCCCATATCAATGGTCCCGTGCGCTAACTCACCTGAGTAAGCTGCCCGAGTAACCCATATCAATGGTCCCGTGCGCTAACTCACCTGAGCAAGCTGCCCGAGTACCCATATCAAGGGTCCCGTGCGCTAACTCACCTGAGTAAGCTGCCCGGATTCCTATGGTAATGGTCCTGTGCGTTAACTCACCTGAGCAAGCTGTGATGGTACCCATATCAAGGGTCCCGTGCGCTAACTCACCTGAGCAAGCTGCCCGAGTACCCATATCAATGGTCCCGTGCGCTAACTCACCTGAGCAAGCTGCCCGAGTACCCATATCAAGGGTCCCGTGCGCTAAACTCACCTGAGTAAGCTGCCCGGGTTCCTATGGTAATGGTCCCGTGCGTTAACTCACCTGAGCAAGCTGCCCGAGTACCCATATACAAGGGTCCCGTGCGCTAACTCACCTGAGCAAGCTGCCCGAGTACCCATATCAATGGTCCCGTGCGCTAACTCACCTGAGCGAGCTGCCGAGTACCCATATCAAGGGTCCCCGTGCGCTAACTCACCTGAGTAAGCTGCCCGGGTTCCTATGGTAATGTCCCCGTGCGTTAACTCACCTGAGCAAGCTGTGATGGTACCATGCGCTAAACTGTTGGACATCAGACAGCAGATGGCTCTGCCCCTATCAGGGACAGGCCTGTTCCTGGCCTGCTGCTTGCTGGGAATTGTCTTTTGAGTTGTTGGTGGAGGGGGCGCGATGCATTGAGCCTCAGACCTTACAAGCCATCAGAAGCTTTCAGTAGTGGCTAGTAGAAGCTATCAGTAGTGGCTAGTAGATGCTATCAGTAGTGGCTAGTAGAAGCTATCAGTAGTGGCTAGTAGAAGCTATCAGTAGTGGCTAGTAGATGCTATCAGTAGTGGCTAGTAGAGCTATCAGTAGTGGCTAGTAGAGCTATCAGTAGTGGCTAGTAGATGCTATCAGTAGTGGCTAGTAGAAGCTATCAGTAGTGGCTAGTAGAAGCTATCAGTAGTGGCTAGTAGATGCTATCAGTAGTGGCTAGTAGAAGCTATCAGTAGTGGCTAGTAGATTCTATGAAGACTTAGCTACATGCTCCACTGGCCTGATCAAATTTGGTTGAAAAATATTCTGTGTTGTATACTATGCATACATGGAACCTGAAGATCTTTTCTGTGAGTTTAAGTATATATATTTGTTGGTCTTGGTACATACGTAGCTTCATGTGTGTGGGGTTTTCTGCTGCTGCTTTGTTTGTTGGGAAGTGTTTGTTAAGTGCCAAACTCTGGTAAGGATCTTGAACACCAGAGGCCAGTTGTTCAAAAAATCCCATGTTTTGCTATCCAGAATCATCCTTCTTACTTTTGTTCCAGTTTTTCAAAGCAACATTGTATTGGATCACCCTGATCCAGTTGCACACTTTTCGAGATGACCAAATCCAGATTCTCCCTCTCTGTGATGACGTCTATAATAAACCAGAGCCTGTTGAAGACCCAGAACAACCTCCTGACTGCACGTGCAAGAAGGGACGCAATTGTTAGAGACTCCTTTTGACTGGTTCATCTCTGATGACTGTTTCATTGTAATTTACATACGGTGATGAATGACAGTTCAAATTCAATATATTAATATTTGTATCAATATATATGTTTGATATTGACAGCTATTTGGAGATTATTATATGGGGGACAAAATCCATATTTTTTTCTTATTTCTACTGACGGCTTAAAGTAATACTATGCAACAATTTGACACTTTTTGAGGTATGGTTTTATAGACAACTAGCTTGGGTACCATCCTCAAATTCATTTTGATAGCATATGGTCATGTGAAGGACATATAAACACCTGTGTCCCCACTAGCCATCCAGGATATGCCCTATGTAGTTCTGTGTACGGGCTGGAACACCCGGCAAAAATGGAAGAAAAGCTTTCACATGCATGACATTGCCATCTATACTGCCAAAAGACACCAGTTTGGTGTGTTGGCAAGCTTCTATCAGTGCCAGCTGGGCTGTTGGTGTTTGCAAGGTTTTTGCATGCCTTTTAGGTAGTTAACTCACTAGTTTTGAAAACAGAACTCTGTATTGGCTACTTAAATACTATGTAGCCTAGTTTAATCACTAACCGTTAAACAAATACAGTGCAAAATGTAATTATATTTATATATACTACATCATACAAATGTTGGTATTATTTAACCAATTTTAACGTTTTATTATATTTTGTTCCTGAAACCCCCTTCTGCTGGATCAGGATCATGCGGATATTTGGATCAAAGGTGTCCCAAACCTACTAAAAGGTTTTGAACAACAAATACTGAAGGTTTGACCCAGATCAATAACAAATCTGGATTACGTGACGTAAATGCGATTTCAGAATCCTTTTCCTTCTGAACAACCCATTTTAAGATTTGATCCAATCCGATGGTCCAAATCCGATCAGATTACCTCTGAACAACTGAGCCCAGGACCGTTTTACTTACGAGTGTCCCACTTTACCTTTCACACGCGAAGAAGGCTATGTATTTTGGTGTAGGGAATATTAGTGTTGGAAAGGTGGTTTGGCTGCGTATGATTCTTTGTTATGAGAAGATGACGTGTTTGATTCCGTAGCGGGAGTACCTCCCTGCTGATTGTTTACTAGCTGCTTCATGTGCGCAAGGGAGACTGAGGGAGGGCCCGTTATACTGTCACACTCCGCTGATTAACAAGCAAAGGACTGCTGGGCTACTCGCCAAGGCATAACGCAAGGTAGTGAATCTCTAATATCCCGTATCTGTCACAATTCTAGAGAGACCGCATGGAAGACAAAACATAATGTGCCAAACGTATCTGGAATAGTCAACGCAGCAGCAAATGCTAAGAGCTAGGTTAGCTTGCAAACGGTAAGCAAACGACAGCAGCCTATTCTAGCTAGGTTAATGTTATATGAAGGGTTGCGGACCAGCCGTCCGAGTTCTGTGCCGTACAATGAAATTGAAATATTTAAGCAACGACATGTGTCGAAGCTAGCCAATGTAACCACTTCAGAAAGTTACGTCGTATTTCGAAAATAATTTAGGCTGTCAGTTTTTCCCTGTGTCGTTACGGTTGTATATCCGGACTAGCAAGTTTTGCCACGTAAATTGTCACATGGGTCAGTTCACCAAATATAATTATTAATTCCACCTGTCTGTTCGTACCTCTTGCGGTGGCATCTGAGGAGTTTATTATTTTCTCACTTACTTAATCAGAAAGTCAATATTTAGCACTCAATTCATGTATTCAATCTGGATGGTAGTTTTCACTATAAACATTGGCATGCAATTACCAGATAACTAGAGACTAATACAAAATGATGTTGATACTCTCTCACTTTTAATGTCAAATGTGTATCTCACACAATCGTGAGGGGGTTTTGTATCGCTTTGAGAAAACATGTCATTGTGTGTGGATTGTTGGTATTGATATTCATTTGTGTGTGTGTGTGTGTGTGTGTGTGTGTGTGTGTGTGTGTGTGTGTGTGCCTCCAGTTCTGCTCCTACGTGTGTGTGAGCAGGCTAGGCGGTCGGGCCGATCTCTCCATGACAGCTCGCGGCCATGCCTCCCGGAGCGCCGCCAACAGAAAGTTCCTCGAGGAAGACCTGGAGCAACAAGCACCGGTTCCAGAGGAGAACCCGCATGGGCACAGACCGCGGGCCAGAGACTACCTAGAGCGGGCCCATCTGGAGCTGATGGACCCAGGGCAAGATCCAGAGCTGGCCGAGCTGGGGCCACTACTGGGGGCAGCATCCCCGGACACCAGCCCTCGAGTGAGTCCTCCCGGAGAGAGAGAGAGAGACAGAGACAGAGAGACAGAGAGAGAGACAGAGAGACAGAGAGAGACAGAGAGCGAGACCAGCCCTCGAGTGAGTCCTCAAAGAGAGGAGATCTTCCACTTCCACAGAGAGAGAGGGAGAGAGAGAGAGAGAGAGAGAGAGAGAGAGAGAGAGAGACCAATACCCTAAAAAAACGAGCCATCAAATTCTGGAAACATATCAAAGCAAGTGACCCCAACTCTTATTGTTTTAAAGCACTGGAAAGACAAGAGATGAGCAAAAACAGTCCCCTCTGCCATAAGACTCACACAAACTAACACAACAAACGAGCACAACCAAACTAATTACAATGACTCATTAGCCAGGGAAATTAGACCCAACCAAATTACAAACACTGATGAAAAAAGAAAATGATATTACCTATTGGAAAGAAGCAACCAAAGCACAATCTAAATTACAATGTTATTTGACCCTAAAACGTGAATACTCAACAGCTACTTACCTGAATACAGTAAAAGACACAAACTCAGGAAAACCTTGACAATGTACAGACTCAGTGAGCACCGCCTCGCCATCGAAAGAGGCAGACACAGGCAGATCTGGCTGCCCAGAGAGGAGAGGCTGTGCTCACAATGCAGTCTGGGGGCCGTGGAGACAGAGGTACACTTCCTCACGGTATGCCCCAAATACGAAACTATTAGAAAAGGTTAATTTCATAGGTTCAGTCTAATCATCCAAACTTTCAAACTCTCCCTAATGAGGCAAAATTGCCATACATACTTGGTGAAGACAAAGATTTGGCCAATCTAGCTGCTAAATATGTAGCAGCCTGCCATAACCTGAGGGACAGTCAGTAAGGCCACAAATAGCAACAACCAAATGCCAAACTAACTGTATGTTTGTTGTTATTCTTAGAATAATCTATTGTTGTTGTTGTTTTTTAACTTATCATTATTTGTATTGTATCACTTCTGTTCATTTGATTTGATCTTCTATGTGTGTATGTGTATGTAATATGTATGTGTTAAATCAGCTTTGGCAATAGTGTTCCAAAACATTCATGCCAATAAAGCTTCTTTGAACTTTGAGAGAGGGAGGAAGAGATATGGATCAATGTTACAGTGTTGTAAAATTATATTGTAAAAAAACCTGTGTCCTGTGTTGGTTACCTAGTTGATTGTGAACCCAGTGTGTGTGTGTGTGTGTGTAGGGTGCGTCAGCGTTCCCTGAGGAGGAGGAAGGGGAGGAGGAAGACCCACACATGATAACACTACCGCTGCAGGCACACCATGCCATGGAGAAGATGGAAGAGTTTGTGCACAAGGTCAGTGAGAGGTCACCTGTGAGAGGTCACCTGTGTGTGTGTGTGTGTGTGTGTGCGCAGGTGTGGGAGGGCCGCTGGCGTGTGATTCTGTGTAGCGCACCTGTGCACACTGTACAGACTTTACCTGTGAAACACTGGTGTAGCTCACCTGTGTGTGTGTGTGTGTGTGTGAATCACCTGTGTGTGTGTGTGTGTGTGTGTGTGTGTGACTCACCTGTGTGTGTGTGTGTGCAGGTGTGGGAGGGCCGCTGGCGTGTGATCCCGTACCACCTGCTGCCCGAGTGGCTGAAGGATAACGACTACCTCCTGCACGGGCACCGCCCCCCCCTGCCCTCATTCAGGGCCTGCTTCGGGAGCATCTTCAGGATCCACACAGAGACCGGCAACATCTGGACACATCTGCTGGGTATGACACACACACACTCACTCACACACACACACTCACACACACACACACAGATCGGTAACATCTGGACACACCTGCTGGGCACGACACACACACACACACACACACACACACACACACACACACACACTTGGAGAAGGTGCGTGAGACTTGTGAGTTGTTTGTATTGTGAAGTGAAACCATCAAAACATCTAATCCTATGAGAAAGCTGAGAATGGAGAGAGTGCACAGGGAAGTGTCTTAAAGGTTATTCCCTTACTTCCTGGTTAGTTTGATCTTCCAGCTTCCTGGAGCTCTTATCTTAGTGCTTGTACCCTCTGCTAAGGTGTACTCCAGCCTCTACACTGCCAGTCATGTGAGTGAGCTCTATGGTCAGATGGAGCTGATACCTCTATGGTCTGATGGAGCTGAAACTCTTCCTGGTTTGTGTGTGTTATTTATTGAATGGGTGATGGTTGTATGAAAGTATTCAAGACACACTTTTCTCTTCAGCACAGAGGAGTGGTCAGGTCAGGGCCCTCAGCCCCACACACAAAGCTCAGGGGTCAGGGGTCAGGAGGTCACTCCCGGCAGCAGTGCTCAACCTCAGCCTCATTATGACCCTGGTCCGGGTCGGGAGAAGCCACCTCACGCTGCACCGCTGTCCTTAACCTGAACTTTGTTCCTAGAAAGGCCAAGTCATCCAGCGCCACGCGCAGCTGCAATAGGTGACCACTGACATCATCATCCAGCGCCACGCGCAGCTGCAATAGGTGACCACTGACATCATCATCCAGCGCCACGCGCAGCTACAATAGGTGACCACTGACTTCCCCCGTGCAGAGTGAAGTTCCACAGGAATGATTGACCATTATGCAGTCATTATGGGTGCCTATAAGGGGTCGTGTGTAGGTCTCTATAGCTTGGGTGGCTATAAGGGCTGTGTGTAGGTCTCTATAGCTTGGGTGGCTATAAGGGCTGTGTGTAGGTCTCTATAGCTTGGGTGCCTATAAGGGCTGTGTGTAGGTCTCTATAGCTTGGGTGGCTATAAGGGCTGTGTGTAGGTCTCTATAGCTTGGGTCGCTATAAGGGCTGTGTGTAGGTCTCTATAGCTTGGGTGGCTATAAGGGTTAATGTGTAGGTCTCTATAGCTTGGGTGGCTTCATAAACGTGAATCGCAGAGAGGGTTTGGTGGCCCAGCAGGAAGTGATGTCACCAGGGGAGATGCAGCCACATTCATAATGCAGTGTAACAGGAAGTGATGCGGCGTTACCTTCTATGGCTCTCCACACTAGTGAGGACAGCGGCCTCAATGTTTCATTCATTCAGTTACGCTCCTCTGAAGAAAGGCCAAAGCTCTCGAGATACTACAGTATTCAAGCACAAAGAGAAAACATGACCACTGATAAATATGGAATCTATTAAGACATACAGTGGGGAAAATAAGTATTTGAACCCCTGCCGATTTCGCAAGTTTGGCCACTTGCAAAGAAATGTGTGATCTATAATTGTAATGGTAGGTGTATTTTAACAGTGAGAAATAGAATATCAACAAACAAATCCAGAAAACTGCATTTTATAACATTTATGACTTTATTTGTATTTGATGCAGAAAATAAGTATTTGAACCCCCAAGCAAACAGCAAGAATTCTGGCTCCCAATGACCAGTTATGTGCCCAAGAAGCACACAGATTAGTCCTCATTAGGCCTAACAAGGTACACCTAATCTCAACTGGTGACGTGTATAAAAGAAACCTGTCCAAAGAATCATACTTCACACCTTCAACCTCACCACCATGGGCAAGACCAAAGAGTTGACCAAGGACGTCAGAGAAGCAGACAACTATTGGTGCGATTATTCGTAAATGGAAGCAACACCAAACACTGTCCATCGCTCTAGGTCTGGGGCTCCATGCAAGATATCCCTTCGTGCGGTATCGGTGATCATCCGAAAGGTGCAGAATAACCCAGAACTACACAGGGGGAGCTTGTGAATGATCTCAAGGCAGCTGGGACCACAGTCACCAATAAAACCATTGGCAACACACTACGCCGTAATGGTTTGAAGTACTGCAGAACTCGCAAGGTCCCCTGCTGAAGGAAGCACATGTACAGGGCCGTCTGAAGTTTGCCAATGAACACTTGAATGATTCTAAGGAGGATTGGGAGACAGAATGTGGTAAGATGAGACCAAAATCAAGCTCTTTGGCATCAACTCCACTTGCCGCGTTTGGAGGGGGAAGAATGCTAAATATGACACCATCCCCACCGTCAAGCATGGAGGTGGAAACATTATGCTTTGGGGCTGTTTCTCTGCCAAGGGTACAGGACGACTCCACTGCATCGAGGGGACTATGGATGGGGCCATGTAATATGGAATATTGGGCTTGAACCTCATTCCCTCATTCCCTCCCATTGAAAACGCAACCTTAAGGATTTGGAGTGGATCTACATAGAGGAGTGGACCAAAATCCCTCCTGAGCTGTGTGTAAACCTGGTGACCAACTACAAGAAAAGTCTGACGTCTGTGCTTGCCAACAAGGGTTATTCCACCAAGTACTAAGTCATGTTTTGCTAGGGGTTCAAATACTTATTTTCTGCATCAAATGCAAATTAAGTCATAAATGTTATAAAATGCAGTTTTCTGGATTTTTTTGTTGATATTCTGTTTCTCACTGTTAAAATACACCTACTATTACAATTATAGATCACACATTTCTTCGCAAGTGGCCAAACTTGCGAAATCGGCAGGGGTTCAAATACTTATTTTCCCCACTGTACCTACATATGTGTGTATGTGTGATCCCCCTATACCTACGTGTGTGTGTGTGTGTGTGTGTGTGTGTGTGTGATCCCCCCATACCTACGTGTGTGTGTGTGCGATCCCCCCCATACCTACATGTGTGTGTGTGTGTGTGTGTGTGTGTGTGTGATCCCCCCCCATACCTACGTGTGTGTGTGTGTGTGTGATCCCCCCCATACCCATGTGCGTGTGTGTGTGTGTGTTGTCCACCGCAGGTCTGATCCTGTTCCTGTGTCTGGGCACGCTGACGATGCTGCGGCCCAACGTGTACTTCATGGCGCCCCTGCAGGAGAAGGTGGTGCTGGGCATGTTCTTTCTGGGCGCCGTGCTCTGCCTCAGCTTCTCCTGGATCTTCCACACCGTCTACTGCCACTCCGAGAAAGTCTCACGCACCTTCTCCAAGTGAGTGAGCTACGTGTGTGTGTGTGTGTGTGTGTGTGTGTGTGTGTGTGTGTGTGTGTATGCGTGCCTGTGTGTGTGTGTGTGTGTGTGTGTGTGTGTGTGTGTGTGTGTGTGTGGGTATGGAACAGATGTAAATACTTGTATGTGCACATTTGTGTGTGTGTGCGTGTGTGCGTGAGTGTGTATGGAACAGATGTAAATACATGTATGTGTGTGTGTGTGTGTGTGTGTGTGTGTGTGTGTGGGTGTGTGGGTATGGAACAGATGTAAATACATGTGTGTGTGTGTGTGTGTGTGTGTGTGTGGGTGTGTGGGTATGGAACAGATGTAAATACATGTGTGTGTGTGTGTGTGTGTGTGTGTGTGTGTGTGTGTGTGTGTGTGTGTGTGTGTGTGTGTGTGTGTGTGTGTGTGTGTGTGTGTGTATGGAACAGATGTAAATACATGTATGTGCACATGTGTGTGGTTGGGTGTGTGTGTGTGTGGAACAGATGTAAATACATGTGTGGTTGGGTGTGTGTGTGTGTATGGAACAGATGTAAACACATGTATGTGCACATGTGTGTGTGTGTGTGTGTGGGTGGGTATGGAACAGATGTAAATACATGTATGTCTGCTCTGTAGATAACTGGTTCTACTCTAGCTGTTATAAATGTCCTCCAAGTCATGACACCACTCGTGTGTGTGTGTGTGTGTGTGTGTGTGTGAGAGTGTGTGTGCGTGCACGTGTGTGTGTGCGCGTGTGTGTGTGTGTGTGTGTGTGTGTGTGTGTGTATGTGTGTATGTGTATGGAACAGATGTAAATACATGTGTGTGTGGGTGTGTGTGTGTGTGTGTGTGTGTGTGTGTGTGTGTGTGTGTGTGTGTGTATGGAACAGATGTAAATACATGTATGTGCACATGTGTGTGTGTGTGTGTGTGTGGGTGGGTATGGAACAGATGTAAATACATGTATGTCTGCTCTGTAGATAACTGGTTCTACTCTAGCTGTTATAAATGTCCTCCAAGTCATGACACCACTCGTGTGTGTGTGTGTGTGTGCGTGTGTGTGTGTGCGTGTGTGTGTGTACGTGTGTGTGTGTGTGTGTGTGTGTGTGTGTAGGCTGGACTACTCGGGCATTGCTCTGCTGATCATGGGGTCGTTCGTGCCGTGGCTGTACTACTCGTTCTACTGCTCCCCCCAGCCGCGGCTCATCTACCTGTCTGTGGTGTGTGTGCTCGGGATCGCCGCCATCATCGTGGCCCAGGGGGAACGCTTCGCCACGCCGGCGCACCGACCCACCAGAGCCGGTACCACCGACCCTCCTCTCCTCCTCTCCACCTCTCCACCTCTCTGTGTCCACCCCTCCTCTCCTTTCTGTCCTCCTCTGCACCTCTCCACCTCTCCACCTCTCCCTCCTCTCCTTCCTCTCCTTCCTCTCCTCTCTGTGTCACCTCTCCACCTCTCCTCCTCTCCTCTCTGTGACCTCTCCACCTCTCCTCCTCTCCACCTCTCCTCTCCTCTCTGTGTCCTCTCCTTCTCTCCTCCTCTCCGCCTCTCCTCCTCTCCTCTCTGTGTCCTCTCCTCCTCTCCTCCTCTCCTCTCTGTGTCCTCTCCTCCCCTCCACCTCTCCTCCTCTCCTCCTCTCCTCCTCTCCTCTCCGTCTCCTCTCCTCCTCTCCACCTCTCCCTCCTCTCCACCTCTCCCTTCCTCTCCACCTCTCCACCTCTCCACTCCATCTCTCCATCTCTCCTCCTCTCCACCTCTCCCTCCCCCTTCCTCTCCACCTCTCCCTCCTTCCTCCTCTCCACCTCTCCCTCCTTCCTCTCCTCCTCTCCACCTCTCCTCCTCTCCACCTCTCCACTCCATCTCTCCATCTCTCCACCTCTCCTCTCTGTGTCCACCCCTCCTCTCCACCTCTCCACCTCTCCACCTCTCCTCCTCTCCTCCTCTCCTCTCTGTGTCCTCTCCTCCTCCTTCCTCTCTCCTCTCCACCTCTCCATCTCTCCTCCTCTCCCTCCCTCCTTCCTCTCCACTCTCCATTCTCCTCCTCTCCTCTCTTCCTCTCCACCTCTCCTCCTCTCCACCTCTCCCTTCTCTCCTCCTCTCACCTCTCCTCCTTCCTTCCTCTCCACCTCTCCACCTCTCCACCTCTCCCACCCTCCTCTCCACCTCTCTGTGTCCACCCCACCTATCCACCTCTCCACCTCTCCTCCTCTCCCTCCTCCTTCCTCTCCTTCCTCTCCTCTCCTGTCTGCTTTCTGTCTACTGCAGTCTGGTGGTTTGTTTATTCCATGCTGTCATGGTGATATTAGTAACGTCGGTGACTCCTCCTCCTCACCGTGCTGGTCACGCCTCCAGTGTCTGGCAGTCTGTCTTCCTCATCTCCCATGAGCCTTTGCAGTGTTTTTGTATCAATAAACTGAATTTGTGTCTCCCAGTATTTGGCACAGCAATGCGAATCTGGATCCGTAAACAGCTGAGTGTGTTTTCTGTCGAGGTCACCTGTGTCTGTAGGTGTGTGTGTTTCATTGGTCGGGAGTGTGTGTGTCGAGGAGGTGTGTATGTTTCATTGGTCAGGAGTGTGTGTGTCTGTAGGTGTGTATGTTTCATTGGTCAGGAGTGTGTGTGTCTGTAAGTGTGTATGTTTCATTGGTCAGGAGTGTGTGTGTGTGTGTGGTGTGTGTTGAGGAGGTGTTGTGTGACTCCACAGGTTGTGTGTATTGAGGAGGTGTTGTGTGACTCCACAGGTGTGTGTGTGTTGAGGAGGTGTTGTGTGACTCCACAGGTTGTGTGTGTTGAGGAGGTGTTGTGTGACTCCATAGGTGTGTGTGTGTTGAGGAGGTGTTGTGTGACTCCACAGGTGTGTGTGTGTTGAGGAGGTGTTGTGTCTGACTCCACAGGTGTGTGTGTGTGTGTTGAGGAGGTGTTGTGTGACTCCACAGGTGTGTGTGTGTATTGAGGTGTTGTCTGACTCCACAGGTGTGTGTGTGTGTGTGTGTGTGTGTGTGTGTGTGTGTGTGTGTGTGTTGAGGAGGTGTTGTGTGACTCCACAGGTGTGTGTGTGTGTTGAGGAGGTGTTGTGTGACTCCACAGGTGTGTGTGTGTGTTGAGGAGGTGTTGTGTGACTCCACAGGTGTGTGTGTGTGTTGAGGAGGTGTTGTGTGACTCCACAGGTGTGTGTGTGTGTGTATTGAGGTGTTGTCTGACTCCACAGGTGTGTTCCTGGGTCTGGGTTTGAGCGGTATCGTACCCACAGTGCACTTCACCATAGTGGAGGGCTTCGTGAAGGCCACCACGGTGGGCCAGTTGGGCTGGTTCTACCTGATGGGGGCCATGTACATCACCGGGGCCTGCCTGTACGCCGCACGGATACCTGAGCGCTACTTCCCCGGCAAGTGTGACATCTGGGTGAGTGAAACATTAGAATGTTAGAAATGTAGGAAACTAAAATGGATGCTTCTGTTTCCCAAGATGCCTTTCTGCACTTACAGTAAATCTCCTCCTCTCTGGCCCTTGTTCTCCCTCCCCTCTCCACCTCTCCCTCTCCACCTCCTCTCCTCTCCCCTCCACCTCTCCCTCTCCACCTCTCCTCTCTACTCTCCACCTCTCCCTCTCTCCATCCTCCCCTCTCCTCCCTCCTCCTCCACCTCTCCTCCTCTCCTCTCCTCCTCTCCCTCTCCTCTCCACCTCTCCCTCTCCTCTCCGCCACCTCTCCTCTCCTCCTCTCTCTCACCTCTCCTTCCTCTCTCACTCTCACTCCACCTCTCCTCCTCTCCTCTCCTCCTCTCCCTCTCCTCTCCACCTCTCCCTCTCCTCCTCTCCCTCCCTCCACCTCTCCTCTCCTCCTCTCCTCTCCACCTCTCCTTTCTCTCCACCTCTCCCTCTCTCCACTCTCCTTTCCTTCCACTCTCCTCTCCTCTCCTCTCCACCTCTCTCTCCTCCTCTCCCACTCCACCTCTCCTCCCTCCTCTCCACCTCTCCTCTCCTCCTCTCCTCTCCACCTCTCCTCTCCTCCTCTCCTCTCCTCCTCTCCTCTCCTC
>NW_024879889.1:52500-55957 GCF_900700415.2 Clupea harengus | reverse complement strand
ACGGGGTGAAGCACAAACACACGGCATTTATTAGAGCAGAGGACATGTAACCACATGTAAACAAAAGGTAAACAAACAAACAATAATAGAATTGTAAGAATAATAAGCTAGGTGTAGTGTCCTCCTGAGTGTCCATGTGCTAAGCATAGGTGTAGAGTGTGTATTGTCACTCTGATTGGCCCTGTCTGTGCGCTCTCACACTCTGCTGTCTGTGTCTGTGTCTGTGTGTGTGTGTGTGTGTGTGTGTGTGTGTGTGTGTGTGTGTGTGTGTCTCTGTGCGCTCTCACACTCTGCTGTCTGTGTGTGTGTGTGTGTCTGTGCGCTCTCACACTCTGCTGTGTGTGTGTGTGTGTGTGTGTCTGTGCGCTCTCACACTCTGCTGTGTGTGTGTGTGTGTGTGTGTGTGTGTGTGTGTCTGTGCACTCTCAAACTCTGCTGGGTAGCTGACAGCAGTCTAGGCCTGTGTGCACACACCCTGAAGGGGATGGCACATGACACATACGTTTCTGTCACATGACACATACGTTTCTGTCACATGACACATACGTTTCTGTTACATGACACAGACGTGTGTGTGTGTGTGTGTGTGTGTGTGTGCGCGTTTTTGAGCAGTGTTGCTGGGGAATCAAATTACTGGTTTCTAGTGTTCTGATTGGGATGGTCAGGATAGTGTTGGTGGGTTTTGGGTGATGACCTATTTGTGTGTGTACACGCGTGTGCCACTACATCAGTTTAAAATATATAAAATAATATATAAAACATACTGGGTGATGATGCACCTAAATGACTTTTGGCCGGCCACTTTTGACACTTTTCTATCCCTGTGAAGAGCGTTCATCCCAGTGGCGTGACCTGCTGTAACATCTTTATGCTTCACAGAGACTCAGGGCTCTGTTCTGTCAGGGTGACATCACAAAGCCACAGAGAGCATGATGGGAACAGGAGTGAGAGCATGCTGGTGACATCACAGAGGAACAGAGAGCATGATGGGAATTTGAGTGAGGGCATTCTATCAGCTTATGTAGGCCAGTGTAAGTGATGGGGGGGGGGGGGGGAGAAAGTTGTCAGGGAGGGTTTGAGAGTGAGGGACCCTCACGTGTCGTCTCCTTTGTCCCGTGTCCCAGGGCAACTGGTGTGGATCTCTCACTCACACACACACACACACGCACACACGCACACACGCACACACGCACACACGCACACACACAGAGAGACACATATGCACAAACTCACACACACACTCTCTCTCTCTCTCTCTCTCTCTCTCTCCCTCCCTCTCTCTCTCAGTCTCTATGTATGTGTGTGTGTGTGTGTGTGTGTGTGTGTGTGTACGTACGAGCGAGAGAGAGAGAGAGGATTTGGTCTGGGGTGTGTGTGTGCTCTATGAATAGGATGGCTCACCAACAGCCTGCCCACACACATCCACAGCCTTCAGGAAGTCAGCAAGTCAGAGAGAGAAAATGGACAGACTGATGAGAGGGAGAGGCAGATGAGAATGCTTCAAAAAAAGCAAAGAGAAAGCAGGACACAGGAATGGAGACAAGAGAGAGAGAGAGAGAGAGAGAGAGAGAGAGAGAGAGAGAGAGAGAGAGAGAGAGAGAGAGAGAGAGAGAGAGAGAGAGAGAGAGAGAGAGAGAGAGAGAGAGAGAGAGAGAGAGGATGGGGGAGCAGGACGAGAAGGATAAAAGGAGGGACAGAGGATGGGGAGGAGGAGGAGGATGAAAGGAGGGTACAAATCTGAACGAGAGAGACACACACACGCACACACAGGTAACACAGCCAGACTAAGACCACACCACACCAAACAAAAGGCAGCATTCTCATCGGCACTACATGCTCAAGTCTTATCCGACCCTAATGCACTGCTGGTGTGACACACACACACACACACACAGCTCCCATACGCCAGACAATAGCTTTAGTTCATGTGGGACAGACTTAGTCGTTGCTTTGCTCATTGCCCGTCAATGAAATTAGGGCCCAATGTGTGTGTGGGTGGGTGTGTGTGTGTGTGTGTGTGTGTGTGGGGGGGGGGGGGTGTATGTGTGTACACTAGCATGCTGGTGTCTGAGTGAGCAATTTATACAAGAATAACTGATTTATGTTAGACCCAGATACATGGCGATCAGATTACCGGATTTCCCAGTGTGTAACCCCCTGCTTCACACTGTGTGTAAAAAAGTGTGTGTGTGTGTGTGTGTAGGGCCGTGTGTGTAGGTGTTTGTAGGGCCATGTGTGTGTCTGTGTGTGTGTGTGTGTGTGTGTGTGTTTGTGTGTGGATGGATGGATTTGATGTGTGTGTGTGTGTGTGTGTGTGTGCGTGTGTGTGTGTGTGTGTGTGTGAAAAATATTCAAGAAAAAAGAGCTCTGGTAGCAGACTGGTAGATACCCAAATTAAGAGAGACTAAGAGAGAACACACACACACACACACACACACACACACACACACACACACACACACACACACACAGAGACTAAGAGAGAAGTTTGTCCTAAGTTCTCAGGGGCTGAGGTATGTGGCACATGCGTGTTGTGGACTACAGTTCATCCACACACACACACACACACACACACACACACACACACACACACACACACACACACACACACACACACGGACTACAGTTCATCCAGGTTCACTGACAAAACTGGGACAGTGCACACATCCAAGCACACACACACGCACACACACACACACACACACACACACACACACACACCTTTTGTCAGAGGAGAATGAGGACAACACTATTGGTGGGGTCAGATACAAACAGGAGACTACAGGAGGACCACATGGAGAGAGTGGGGGGGGGGGGGGGGGGAGAGAGAGAGAGGGGAGTGTGTGTAGGGGGGGGAGAGAGAGGGAGGAGTGTGTGTATGGGGGGGGGTGAGAGAGGAGTGTGTGTAGGGGGGAGAGAGAAAGAGTAGGAGAGAGAGGAGTGTGTGTAGGGGGGGGGAGAGAGAGAGGAGTGTGTGTGTGGGGGGGGGGGGAGAAAGAGTAGGAGAGAGAGGAGTGTGCGTATGTGTGTGTGGGGGGGGTGGTGTGTGTGTGCGCGTGGATGGATGGATTTGAGTGCATGCGAGACATCTGAGTGTATTTATCCAAAAAGTCACACTGGGCATCACAATAGTATTTGCAGGGTCACTTCACAGAAGGAAAAAAATATATAAAATATATCACACAAAAATATTGTCTGTCAAAATGACAAAGAGCATGCACACACACACACAAACACACACATTTGAACTCGTCGCAGTCGAGGCCAAGTGCCTGACAAATATCACACATCCGATGTGTGCGTGTGTGTGTGTGTGTGTGGTGTGTGTGCGTGTGCGTGTGTGTGGTGTGTGTGCGTGTGCGTGTGCGAGTGTGTGTGAGTGTGAGTGTGTGTGTTTCAAGGCTCTTCTCTGCTGTTATGGGGTTTGTCATTTGTCATGTGCCATTTTCTAAACTGT